>NC_053025.1:434788823-434995551 GCF_003073215.2 Triticum urartu | reverse complement strand
TTGCTCAAAGCTCCATTCACAAAACTGCTTTGGGGGATTGTTCTTTGGTATGTGACTCCTCCAATGGTCCAATTAGTTCTTGTTCTAGTACTTTATTTATTGTAAATTTTTGCTGCTTAGGTGACCCTGTTCTTGAGCTTGCATGTCAAATTTATGTTGTCAAAAGTAGTTTCATTGCATGATATGGCCTCTAGGTACTTGTGGGAGTAGTTGCTATCAATCTTGTTGAGTTTGGTTCACTTTTATTTTGAGTTACTAAAAAATTCAGAAATTTTTCAGAGAAAATGATGAAGAGATTGCTGAGGGGCTCTTCGAGTCGAAGCTCGAAGGATAAGCAAAGTGAAGCGAATAAGAAGCCCAAATATAATCTCCCTCGCATTGCGGAGGTTCGGTCGTGCGAATGGCCTTGTGATGAGTTCTTGAGAGCAGCCGGAATTTATGAAGACTTTTATTATTTGGCTGAGAATGCAGGCCTCGTCGACTTCCTCCGCGACCAGCGCGAACAATATCTCCTCCTCACTAATATTTTCGTGCAAATTTTTTACTTTCATGCTAAGAAATCACCACCTTCGGTGGAATTTCATTTATATGATAAGGTTAAGGAGATGTCACTATACGAGTTTTGTAGGGTCTGTAAGATACCCTTTGCGGGCAACATAGAGGAACCACATCGTAATGATGTGGAGGGATTTATTGATATGATTGCTATACGGGAAACGAGGAAAGTTTCCGATGCAAGAATTACTAGCATACATCTTTCCTGTTCTATGTTACTTTGCAATATTTGCTAGTAGATGCTTAGTTGGTCGCGGGAATGTGGAAATCTTAGTGCTCATGATATTGTTATTTTGCGACATGCCTTGTTTCGTGATACCACTTTCAGTTTAGGCGCTATTGTTGCTAAAAGGTTAAATCTGAACCGTACAGAGGGTCTTGTCTTTGGAGGCATCTTTGCCTCGCGCCTTGCTGCACACTTTAACATACCTATTAGGCATTATGAGAAAGAGGAAAAGTTGCTGCCCCCTATTTTTCTAGATTATAAGAGTATGGTAGCACATGATTTTATTGTTAAGGATAAGAAGAAGATGCTTAAATATAGATTGATATTTGATAAAAATTACTTTGAGACTATTACCTTGCCTTCTCCCTCTTTGTTCAACATATTTTCAGGCATGTACCTTGTTTTGCCCGAGGCCATTCATGCATACTGGAGCCTGACATCAGCTCCAGAGCCTGAGCCGGAGCCACCACTTGATCCTTACCGTCAGTGTGTTTATCAGTGGGATCCGGGGGAGATCGCCAACCAGTGACACCCAGAGGACACTCCTCCGTACACCGAAGAGGGCGGCTTTGAGCCATGGCCATAGACCAACTTAGGCCAAAAGCCTAAGCTTGGGGGAGTACGTATTCCTCACCGACATTACATTCATGTTCACACACTCATGCTAGTTGTCGGTGCTCATACTTTTTCATTGTACCATCCATGCTAGTTTATTTTCTTTTCCGGCATTCTTCTTGTGTGTTTGAAAAACCTTAAGAAAAACACAAAAAAATTAGTTATAGCTTTTAGCTAGTTTACTTCCCATGCCTGTAGTAGTAGTAATTAAAAGAAAACCCAAAAAGATTTTTCGTTCTTCTTTTGCTTGTTGGGAGCTTTCCCGTGTAAATAGTTTTGTTTCTTTTCTTTTCTTTGGGGGTCAAGAGGAGCAGACCATGATGAAAATGTTGAATGGCTCTTATATGCATTATTGTTGATCTAACAAAGAGCCCATATTGCCTTGTCTTCTCCCTTGTATTGAATGCTTGCAGATTCCAGCTTAGTCCAATGCACGTGCACTATTATTATTATCCACACCATTCGGTCGTGCAAGTGAAAGGCAATAATGACGATATATGATGGACTGATTGAGATGAAAGAAGCTGGTATAAACTCGACCTATCTTGTTTTTTGTAAATATGATTAGTTCATCGTTCCTGATTCATCCTATTATGAAGCAAACAAGCTTGAAATGACAATTAGAGATTATAGTTGATCATGCCATGCTTAATTAGCTAGGAGTTTATAATGGTTTACCTTGCATGCCAACATGCTATTAAAATGGTTATGATGTGGTATGATAGGGTGGTATCCTCCTTTGAATGATTCGAGTGGCGTGACTTGGCACATGTTCACGCATGTAGTTGAAACAAAATCAACATAGCCTCCACGATATTTATGTTCATGGTGAATTATATCCTACTCATGCTTGCACTCAATGTTGATTAATTTTAATGCAAGTTCATGACTATTGTCGCTCTCTAGTTGGTCGCTTCTCAGTCTCTTTCTAGCCTTCACTTGTACTAAGCGGGAATACTTCTTGTGCATCCACTCCCATAAACCCCAAAAGTTATTCCATATGAGTCCACCATACCTTCCTATATGCGGTATCTACCTGCCGTTCCAAGTAAATTTGTATGTGCCAAACTCTAAACCTTCAAATGAAATTATGCTTTGTATGCTCGAATAGCTCATGTATCAACTAGGGCTATCTATATCTTCCATGCTAGGCGGGTTATTCTCAAGAGGAGTGGACTCCACTCCTCATTCATGAGAAAATGGTTGGTAATCGGGATGCCCAGTCCCATGCTTAAATTAAAATAATTGCAAACAAAACTCCCCCAGGATTGTTGTTAGCTGGAGGCACCCGTTGTTTCAGACAAGCCATGGATTGATGTTTGTTAGTGGTAAGGGGAGTATAAACTTTACCATTCTGCTTGGGAACCGCCTATAATGTGTGTAGAATGGAAGATATCGAGATCTCTCGGTTGTTATGTTGACAATGAAAGTAAACCACTCAAAAATATTATTTATCTCTATTTCTAAATCGAGCTCTCGCACCTCTACAAATCCCTGCTTCCCTCTGTGAAGGGCCTATCTATTTAATTTTATGTTGAGTCATCATCCTCTTATTAAAAAGCACCAGTTGGAGAGCACCGCTGTCATTTGCATGTGTTACTATTAGTTTACATTGAGTATGACTGTGACTGGATCTCTTTTACCATGAATTACAATGTTTAGTTAGTCCTTGATCTTCAGAGGTGCTCTGCATTTATGTTTTGCGGTCTCAGAAAGGGCTAGCAAGATACCATCTTGTTATATCATATTATGATTGTTTTGAGAAAGTGTTGTCATCCGATATTTACTATTATTGCTCCCTAGTTAATTATGCCATTGATATGGGTAAACATGAGACCTAAATGTTATGGTGAATATGGTTAGTTCATAATCTTTGATGAAAACTTCAATGTTGGCTTTACATATTTACAACAACAAGATCAAACAGAGTTTGTAAAAGTTTTTCTTTATCACTTTCAGTTTGTCAACTGAATTGCTTGAGGACAAGGAAAGGTTTAAGCTTGGGGGAGTTGATACGTCTCCATCGTATCTACTTTTCCAAACACTTTTGACCTTGTTTTGGACTCTAACTTGCATGATTTGAATGGAACTAACCCGGACTGACGTTGTTTTCAGCATAATTTCCATGGTGTTATTTTTGTGCAGAAATAAAAGTTCTCGCAATGACCTGAAACTTCACGAAGAATATTTTTGGAATATATAAAAAATACTAGCGAAAGAATCAACGCAAGGGGGCCCACACCCTGTCCACGAGAGTGGGGGGCACGCCCACCCCCCTGTGGCGCCCCCCCTGTCTCGTGGGCCCCCTGAGGCTCCAGTGACCTCAACTCAAACTCTATATATTCATGTTTGGGGAGAAAAAAATCAGGGAGAAGGATTCATCGCGTTTTACGATATGAAGCCGCCGCCAAGCCCTAATCTCTCTCGGGAGAGCTGATCTGGAGTCCGTTCGGGGCTCCGGAGAGGGGAATCCGTCGCCATCGTCATCATGAACCTTCCTCCATCACCAATTTCATGATGCTCGCCGCCGTGCATGAGTAATTCCATCGTAGGCTTGCTAGACTGTGATGGGTTGGATGAGATTTATCATGTAATCGAGTTAGTTTTGTTAGGGTTTGATCCCTAGTATCCATTATGTTCTGAGATTGATGTTGCTATGACTTTGCTATGCTTAATGCTTGTCACTAGGGCCCGAGTGCCATGATTTCAGATCTGATCCTATTATTTTTCCATGAATATATATGAGTTCTTGATCCTATTTTGCAAGTCAATAGTCACCTACTATGTGTTATGATCCGTTAACCCCGAAGTGACAATAATCGGGACAATTACCGGTGATGACTATAGTTTGAGGAGTTCATGTATTCACTAAGTGCTAATGCTTTGTTCCGGTACTCTATTAAAAGGAGGCCTTAATATCCCTTAGTTTCCAATAGGACCTCGCTGCCACGGGAGGGTAGGACAAAAGATGCCATGCAAGTTCTTTTCCATAAGCATGTATGACTATATTTGGAATACATGCCTACATTACATTGATGAACTGGAGCTAGTTCTGTGTCACCCTATGTTATAATTGTTGCATGAGGAATCGCATCCGACATAATTATCCATCATTGATCCAATGCCTACGAGCTTTTCACATATTGATCTTTGCTTAGTTACTTTACCGTTGCCACTGTTACAATCACTACAAAACCAATACTGTTACTTTTGCCACCGTTACTGTTACTTCCATATTACTTTTCTACTAAATACTTTCCTGCAGATATTAAGTGTTTCAGGTGTGGTTGAATTGACAACTCAACTGTTAATACTTGAGAATATTCTTTGGCTCCCCTTGTGTCGAATCAATAAATTTGGGTTGAATACTCTACCCTCGAAAACTGTTGCGATCCCCTACACTTGTGGGTTATCATCATCTCAACATATTTAGATGGTGCCCTATTTAAAGTGAATGTTATTGTCTCTAATGCATAGCCCAAACACTATAGTGGTAAATTGGTAAGAGACATCATACAACACACCATATTGAATAGAGTACGGCAATGATGTTTGGACACACCATTACACTGTGATGTTCTAGGTGGCGTGGGTTGTGAAACAATTTTCACATTGTCTTAAATACATACCAAACTCTCAACCCATATATTCACCTCCACGATCATATCGTAGACATTTTATCTTCTTGTCACGATGATCTTCAACTTCACTCTGAAATTGCTTGAACTTTTCAAAATTTCATAATTGTGTTTCATCAAGTAAATACACCTGTATCTACTCAAATCATCTGTAAAGGTAAGATAATAACAATACCTACCGCATGCTTCATCACTCATCGGACCACATACATCGGTGTGTATTATTTCCAACAAGTCGCTTGCCCGTTCCATTGTGCCGAAAAACCTGGTTTTAGTCATCTTGCCCATGAGGCATGGCTCACATGTTTCATAATCAAGTGATTCCAAAAGTCCATCAGCATGGAGTTTCTTCATGCGCTTTATACCAATTTAACCTAAGCGGCAGTGCAACAAGTATGTGGTACTATCATCATTAACTTTGCATATTTTGGCATCAATAATATGAACATGTGTATTACTACGATCAAGATTCAACAAGAATAAACCATTCACAAGGGGTGCATGACCTTAAAAGATATTATCCATATAAATGGAACAACAAATATTCTCTGTCTTAAATGAATAACCATCTCGCAATAAACAAAATCCAGATATGATGTCCATGCTTAACTCAGGCACCAAATAACAATTATTTGGGCTTAAAACTAATCTTGAAGGTAGATATAGAGGGAGCGTGCCAACGGCGATCACATCAACCTTTGAACCATTTCCAACGCGCATCGTCACCTCGTCCTTATCTAGTTTCCGTTTACTCCGTAGCTTTTGTTTCGAGTTACAAATAAGAGCAACCGAACCAGTATCTGCTACTTCTTGAGCTTGCGTTGGTTTTCCCTTGAAGAGGAAAGGGTGACGCAGGAAAATAGAGATACATATTTCCCTCAGTTAAGAACCAAGGTATCAATCTAGTAGGAGGAACACACAAGTATCCAATAATTGCACCTATACAAACAAATAAATACTTGCACCCAACGCGATAAAGGGGTTGTCAATCCCTTCATGGTTACTTGCAAGGATGAGATCTGATAGTGATGGATATAAAAGATAAGTAAAAGTGCTAAATAAGATAAAAGTAAATAAATTGCAGAGCGGTATTTTTATTATTTTTTATTTTATAGATCTGAAAATAATATGATAAAAGTAGACCCGGGGCCATAGTTTTCACTAGAGGCTTCTCTCTTGAAAGAGAGCATACAGTGGATAAACAAATTACTGTTGAGCAATTGATAGAAAAATGCATAGTTATGAAGATATCCAAGGCAATGATCATGTATATAGGCATCACGTCTGAGACAAGTAGACCGACTCTTGCCTGCATCTACTACTATTACTCCACGTATGACCGCTATCCAACATGCATCTAGTGTATTAAGCTAACAAAAACGGAGTAACGCCTTAAGCAAGATGACATGATGTAGAGGGATAGATCCAATCAATATGAATAAACCCCTTCTTTTTATCCTTAATGTCAACAATACAAATATGTGCCATGCCCCTTTCTATCACTGGGATTGAGCACCGCAAAATTGAACCCACTACAAAGCACCTCTCCCATTGCAAGAAAAATCAATCTAGTTGGCGAAACCAAATCAATAGATCGGAGAGAAATACAAAGCTATCTTAATCATGCATAAAAGAGTTCAGAGAAGACTCAAATAATATTCATAGATAATCTGATCATAAACCCACAATTCATCGGATCTCAACAAACACAGCGCAAAAGAAGATTACATCAAATAGATCTCCAAGAACATTGAGGAGAACATTGTATTCAGGATCAAACAGAGAGAAGAAGCCATCTAGTTACTAGCTATGGACCCGTAGGTCTGTAGAAGCCCTCCGTGATCGAACCCCCCCCCCTCCGGCAGAGTATCGGAAAAGGCCTCTGAATGGGATCTCGTGGTTCTGGAACTTGCATCCGCGGAAAAGTATTTTTTGTGTGCCCTCTGGTCTACGGGGAATATTTTGGTATTTATAGAAGAAAAATTAGGGTTGGAAGTGCCACGGGGGGCCCACAAGATTGGAGGGCGCCCCCCTCAGCTTGTGGCCACCTCGTGGCTCTTCTGGTCTCCTCCAAAACCTTCCGAGGTGTCTTGTTATCCAAGAAAAATCCTCAAAAAGTTTTGTTCCGTTTGGTATTGATTTTCTGTAAAGGCAAAAACAAGGAAAAAAGCAGTAACTGGCACTGGGTTAATAAGTTAGTCCCAAAAATGATATAAAATAGCATAATAATGCATATAAAACATCCAAGATTGATAATATAATAGCATGGAACAATCAAAAGTTATAGATACGTTAGAGACGTATCAGTATAAAATACCGAAGCGCTACTACGACTCTACGAGCACTAGTAAGGTACACATCAATAACATGTATATCAAATATACCTTCATTGACGTTGCCAACCTTCTTATCTGCCAAGTACTTAGGGCAATTCCGCTTCGAGTGACCATTCCCCTTGCAATAGAAGCACTCAGTCTCAGATTTGGGTCCAGCCTTGGGTTTCTTCACGCGAGCGACAACTGCCTTGCCATTCTTCTTGAAGTTTCCTTTCTTTCCCTTGCCTTTCTTGAAACTAGTGGTCTTCTTAACCATCAACACTTGATGCTCTTTCTCGTTTTCTACCTCCACGACATTAAGCATCACAAAAAGCTCAAAGATCGCCCTCTCCATCCCTTGCATATTATAGTTCATCACAAAGCCTTTGTAGCTTGTTGGCAGTGACTGGAGAACTCTGTAAATCTCTACTTCATCTGGAAGATTAACTCCCAACTGATTCAAGTGGTTGTAGTACCCAGACATCTTGAGTACATGCTCATTAATGGAGATGTTGTCCTCCATCTGCAGCTAAAGAACTTGTCGGAGGTGTCATACCTCTCAACCCGGGCAAGAGCCTCAAATACCAATTCAAGCTCTTGGAATATCTCATATGCTCTGTGGTGCTCAAAACATCTTTTGAGCCCCGGTTCTAAGCCGTAAAGCATGGCGCCCTGAAATATCGTGTAGTCATCACTTCTAGTCTGCCAAACGTTCATAGCGTCTAGATTTTCAGGAGCGGGTGGTTCACCTAGAGGTGCATGAAGGACATAAGCCTTCTATGCAGCAGTGAGGATAATCCTCAAATTACAGACCCAGTACGCATAGTTGCTTCCATCATCTTTCAACCTTTATTTCTCTAGGAACGCATTAAAATTCAGGGGACCTATAGCACGAGCCATTGATCTACAACATAATTTGCGAAGACCTTTAGGCTATGTACATGATAATTGGTTCAATTAATCAAATTACCAGTGAACTCCCACTTAAATCAACATCCCTCAAGTTGTGTAAGTGTTACATGATCCAAATCAACTACCCATGTCCGATCATCATGTGAGATGGGGTCGTCATTCATAGTGAGCATCTCCATGTTGATCATATCTACTATATGACTCATGTTCAACCTTTCGGTCCTCCATGTTCCGAGGCCATGTCTGTACATGCTAGGCTCGTCAATTTTATCCCAAGTATTCTGCATGTGTAAAACAGGCTTACACCCGTTGTATGCGAATGTGGAGTCTATCACACCCGGTCATCACGAGGTGCTTTGAAACGACGAACTTTCGCAATGGTGCATACTTAGGGAGAACACTTTTATCTTGAAATTAAGTGAAGGGATCATCTTACAATGCTACCATCATCCTAAGAAAAATAAGATGCATAAAAAGGATAAACACCACATGCAATCAATATATGTGACATGATATGGCCATTATCATCTTGTGCTTTTGATCTCCATCTCCAAAGCACCGACATGATCTCCATCGTCACCGGCATGACACCATTATCTCCATCATCATGATCTTCGTGACCGTATCGTCACGTAGATGTCTCCGCCAACTATTGCTGCTACAACTATTGCTAACGCATAGCGATAAATTAAAGCAATTACATGGCGTTAAATCATGGACATGCATGTCATACAATGAATTAAAGAAAACCCTATGGCTCCTGCTAGTTGCCGTACTCATCGACATGAAAGTCGTGAACCTATTATAAAACATGACTATCTCATACATCAACATATATCACATCACATTTTGGCCATACCACATCACAACATGCCCTGCAAAAACAAGTTAGACGTCCTATACTTTGTTGTTGCAATTTTTACATGGCTGCTAGGGTAAACTATAAGAACCATTCTTATCTACGCAAAACCACAACAATGATATAAAAGTTGCCTTTTAACCTTCTACAAGGATCGTCGTTGTCAAATCATATTCAACTAATATGGGAGAGATAGACGCCCGCAAAGCCACTTTTAAGCTATACAAGTTGCATGTCAATCAGTGGAACCGGTCTCTTGTGCATGGACAAGTAAGGTTGGTCCGAGCTGCTTCATCCCACAATACCACCGAATAAAAATAAGACAAAGGAAGTAAGCAATTTGAACATCAACGCCAACACCTTCTTTGTGTTCTACTCATGCATATACATCTATGCATAGACCTAGCTCATGATGCCACCGATGGGGAACGTTGCATAAAAATAAAAAATCCTATGAAACACCCAAGATCTAATCTAGGATATGTATAGCAACGAGAGACGAGTGTGTCTAAGTACCCTCGTAGACTGAAAGCGTTAGTGTCTTAATGAGGTTGATGTAGTCGTACTCTTCACGATCCAATGTGATCTAGTGCCGAACGGACGGCACCTCTGAGTTTAGCACACATACAGCTCAACGTCTTCCTCTCCTTCTTGATCCAGCAAGTGAGGGAGAGGAGTTAGATGAGATCTGAAACAACACGAGGGCATGGTGATAGTGGTGGCGGCGGAATTCCGACAGGGCTTCGGCAAGCGCTGATGGAACATGGAGGAGGAGTAACGGGAGGGAAACGGGGCAAGCGCGGAAGGGTTGTTGCCCCCAATGCCTACCAACCTTTATATAGGTGTGGAGGGGGTTGTTGGCTTGCCCTCCAAGCCCCTAGGGTCATTGGCTAAGGGGGGAGGAAGGAAATCCCTCCTTTCCTTCCCCACCTATCGCTATCCCCTTTTAGGGATCCTAATCTTATCCCTTCGGGATGTGATACTATTCCTTTTAAGGGGGGATCTTGGTGCACCTAGACAAGGGGTGTGGGGCCTTTCCCCCCCTATGCAGGTGGGCCCCACTCAGGAACCTTCTATGACCTTTCCCGATACAATACCGAAAAAAATCCGAACATTTTTCAGAACCCTGAATATGACTTCCCATATATAAATCTTTACCTCTAGACCATTTCGGAGCTCCTCATGATGTCCCGGATCCTATCCAGGACTCCAAACAACCTTCGTACTTCACCATATTAATATCTCAATACTAGCGTAGCGCTACCAAACGTTAAGTGTGCGACCCTACGGGTTCAAGAATCATGTAGACATGACCGAGACTCCTCTCCGGTCAATAACCAATAGTGGGACCTGGATGCCCATATTGGTTCCTACATATTCCACGAAGATCATTACCGTCCGAACCACGATGTCAAGGATTCAGTAAATCCCGCATACAATTCCCTTTGTCTGGCGATATGTTACTTGCCCGAGATTCGATCGCCGGTATCTTCATACCTAGTTTAATCTCGTTACTGGCAAGTCTCTTTATTCGTTCCATAATACAAGATTCCGTGACTAAACTCATTGTGATGTTGTATCACCGAGAGGGCCGAGAGAATCTCTCCGTCACACGGAGCGACAAATCCCAGTCTCGATCCATGCAACCCAACAGACACCTTCAGAGATACCTGTAGAGCACCTTTATGATCATCCATTTACGAAGTGACGTTTTATAGCACACAAGGCATTCCTTCGATATCCGGGAGTGGCATGATCTTATGGTCTAAGGAACTGATACTTGACATGAAGAAAGTTGTAGCAAATAACTAAACGATCTGATGCTAAGCTTACGGTTGGGTCTGTCCCGTTATCAAATGGATGTGATCCCGTTATCAAATGACAACTCATGTCTATGGTTATGAAACCTTAACCATCTTTGATCTACGAGCTAGTCGAGTAGAGGCATACTAGAGACACGGTCTTGTTTATGTGTTCACATATGTATTTAAGTTTCCGGTTAATACAATTCTAGCATGAATAATAAACATTTATCATGAATGGGAAGTACGATGATAACCATTTTATTATTGCCTCTAGGGCACATTTCCAACAGATGCTTCCCCTTTAGGGCATCGCCTTGAAGACCATTGATCCCATCCACACTTTCAAGGGTTGTGCGCACACATCATTGCACCCGGAAGGTCCTGATTGGTGATGTGGGCATGGAGTCGGGGCAGCTGCCACGGGTCACAGTGGTGTTGCGACTCATGTGGTAAGGGAGGCTAGATCGCGATATGTCCTTTGTTATTGGTTATCTAGTTTGTCCCTTGGTTTGTTCTTCCAACCACCTGTTGCTCACAGTACAATCAAAGTTGTAATGTCAACGAGCGACACGGCGACGATGTCGCACGAGAGGTGGGCTCGGTGTTTGGCAGTCTCAAGTTGCCATGTCAGGACCATTCGGTGCAAGGTGTGCCTCTTTCTCTTGTGAGGCTTGCCGACACGTTTGGCCAATTGTTTGGTATGGGTCGATAGCGATCTCGTGCATATTTCATGGTGGGGGCTTCTTAGTTGGTTGTCTAAAGTGAAGTCGGAGAGTCACTTGCTTAGAGGAGAAGTGATGACAATGATATTTTGCTAGCAACCTTGATGGAATTCCTATCTTGTCTGGTGTGTGGGTCTTTGATTAGTGTCATGTTTTGTGGATGTGTGGTGCTGGTTTATGTCCGGTTTTCCACAAATTAACCGAGCAGTTCTCTTCTTGATTGAACCATTAGGGCTCTAACTGTAGAAAACTTGTTTTTAGTGAATGTCACCTACATGTTTGTCGTACGAGCATTCGGAGAATACAAGTGGGTACATACATCCCAGAAATTATTGGCAGACTAGCCGATTTGAGTAAATTTTGTACTTTTAGGCGTATCCCATGGAGGCCTTTTGGTTTTTTGTACTGCCGAGTTGTTCATAATTATTAATCATGCACGTGCAACACACATAGAGTTTAATTATATATTGGGGAACTTTACGTTGCCGTCTTCCACTTCATCGAGTCTCCCCTTGTTTGCATGGATGCTCTCTAAAGTTTAGCCTTTTCAAAATCTACGATATGCCATGTGTCGCCATTATGCATTTGATGGATGTGCCACCTCATTTGGTATTAGTTTGTCGGCACAACATGGTCCGGCTGGTGACATGGTTGTTGACGTCCTCGGCGATGTTGTTTCCCATTTGCTCCAATCGAGCTTCGTATGCTACATCTATATGCACCACAGCTGGGGTGGCTCGGCCGATTGTTGTTGTTGAACTATTGTGGGTTTTCGCAGCCATGTAGTCCGTAACACGGAAGTATGGACTGCAACATCATTAGTGCATGTTCCCGCAAAAAACATCATTAGTGCATGAACACATTTTCTTTCGTCCTTCTTATTTGTAGTATTGGTCATGGCCATTGAGGGGAGAGAAAACAATTAATGTTTTTGATGTGGTTTCTAATATCAATTACAACGAATGTGTCCAATATCTCAACCAAAGTACGGAGGTCGGAACAAATAAAATAATGATCAATGAAAAAAAAAGTTTAGCTGAATAGGGCAGATGTTGCCAAGTGGATCAAGGCAGTGGATTGTGAATCAACCATGAGCAGGTCATTCTTAATGCTGTTTCCCAAATCTACTGCAATTAAAACAAGTAATAATATTTATTTCTGGATATGTGTGGTTCAGTGGTTGAATGTGTGAGATTGTATGGATTCCTCCGAATCGGTTCTTTTCTAAGTCGTAGGAGATGGGCATCACGTTCTCAATTGGGCGTGTGAGGCGTCTTCGTGTTTGTAATGTCCTGCTAATGCTCGTCAAGGTTGGTAGCTGCAAGGGCGTTGTATGTGCATCACTTCCTTGCTGAACGCATAACTCCCGAGATAAAATGGCAACATCTCACATGAACTTCATCCCTTGGTTGAAGGCTATTCTCTTTGGTGGGATGGGAAGAGCAAAAGCTCTGGGAAGAGTGTGGTAGCCAAGAAATGCGACTGAATTTAATAAAACAGACAAATGCCACATCAACTCGACCACAGCGATGGAGTGCTACAGAGGCGCGAACACCGCCTTGGCGAGGACGTGCGTCTTCTTCTTGCCGAGACCGAACCCGACGATGTGGTTGACGTACACGTCCCCGTCCTTCACCGTCGCCGACGACCCAATCCGGTGCACCGGCCCGAAATACCGTCCCGTGACGCTCGCGGTCTCCCAGTCGTCGGAGCTCTCGACCAGCCTGCTCGGCATGCCGGCGACGGCCAGCTTCGTCGGCGAGATCAGCTCCAGACCGTCGCCGCTCTTGAGCGTGCCCCGCACCCTGACGACGCTCACGGCCCCCGTCTTGGGGTCCACCTTGAAGAGGTCGCGGCCAGAGGTGTGGACGACGAGGAGGTAGCCGTTGGGGTGGTAGACGATGCCGTTGAGGCCGATGAGGTTGTCCATCGTCCCGGGCCGCTGCCTGAAGGTGGCGTTCTTGATGACTGAGAGCGGCTCGCCGTCCGGGCTCACCTTCCAGATCCTGTTGCCCAGGATGTCGGTCACGTACGCGTTGCCGTCGTCGTCCGAGGCCACGTCGTCGGCGAACGAGGACTCGCCTCCACGCAGATGAAACACAGATCAGTCAATTAGAATTATTAGGTGCTACTTTAGCCAGAGGTTGATCCAATGATGTAAGAAAGCAAAATTATATTAGGGGATATGTGCGCTCGAGGATATTGTCCGTAGTCATGTTTTACGAAGTTTTTCTACCGCTCGGTGCTTAACCGGCGACATCTTATCTGAAAGGGAACGTGTTCCAGTGCAGTGCGTGGATTATGCATCGCGGACTGTTTGAGTTGATGAATGCTAACTGTAAAGCTCCCAACAAATTGAGTAATCGAGTGATAGCAGCATCCTAATACGTACAGCAGGGTCCTACACCTAATAAAGAGAAGATGCTATCCAGAAATTCGCTTTATGTCTTCTTGTCAGAGACAAGAGGCGAAACCACCACAGGATCGACATGGATCATTGGTGGACATAATTAATGATGCCCATTCATCCTTCATTCTCCAACGGAAGTAGAGTATGTCCCGCATCCCATGCGCAACGGTTCTTGACGGCGACGGGGCAGAGCAGGGCCCACCTGATCATTCTAATCTACAAGTTCAAGGTTTGCTTTCGACTTCTTCCTTTTGGCAAAGAAAAGATGATCCTAATCGGACGGCTAGAAAGCAGGAACATTCTCATATGGACGAGAGGCGGAGAAGCCATCGATCACAGGGGGAGACGTGTACCTGGTCCGTCGAGCCGGGCGAGGAAGAGGCGGCGCCCCGAGCGAAGATCGTACGCGCCCACGGCGGCGTACCCGAAGCTCGGAGGCCGGTCGGCGTAGGCCACGAGGATCCGCTGCCTGGGCGCGTCCACGGCGAGCCCCAGCGCCACCCTCCCGGTCACCTCGGGGTCCGCCACCACGACCCGCTCCGCCAGGGCTTCTTCTCCCCCCGCCCCGACGCGCACCTCGGCCACGCCGGCGCCGAAGAAGGTGGACACCAGGAACCTCCCGCCCTCGGCGTCCCACTTGGCGCACTCGTGGAACCACCCGTCGCCGGCGTAGGCGACGCCGCCGGCGGTGCCCTCCAGGAACGCGACCGCCGCAGCGGCCGCCAGGGCCAGGAAGGCGAGCGCTGGCGCGCAGAAACCCCACCCGCCGGGCTCTCCTGCCGTCGCGTCAGAGCCGCCGCGACGGCGCCGTCTGCCACCGCACATGGCGAACGATAAGCGGCGTCAAGATCCGGAGAGGAGGCTCTCCTTCTCGTGTTTGCGTGTTCGCACGTTTGACCGATATCACTTGGGAGCAAAGGGTTTCCAAGTCCTAATATAGAAACTACGTTTTTGGTGGGGTTTTGGTGGGTGTTTGGCGAGCGGCACAGCGGCGAAATCTTCCGGGTTCTGTCACTACTGGAGCGCAACAAGTTTAGGATGAGCTGGGGTTGGGGGTCCTGGCCGGAAAGCGTCATGGGGATGCAGACAGGACACATAATGCGTGGTGGTTCGGTGTTTGTTCCCGTGTAGTGACAAAAGCAAAACGGGCGAAGTCGGGAGCGTCAGATTTTCCAAATGGATAAAAATCAAACGTCAGATTTTTAAGGTTTCCCGTAGAAGGCTCTAGCAGTTGGATTTTCAGCACAGATCTTGACGCAAATTTAGCTCCACGTCAGCTCCGACGTTGTTTGATAGGTAGTGGAAATCGAATGAACGGTTTTTTCTTCACCCCCCTCACTGACAATCGTCACCCCCCTTATCCTCCCGCGTCCAATCCAAGCCCCGCTCGGCAATTTGCCGGCGAGGTGGTGCGGCGGCAAAGCGCGTTGCACGGATCCTGGTCAGTTCTTGGCGATGTTTCTTCAGATGTTTGGTGCGGGCGGTGCAGCGGCAGAGCACGGTACGTGGATCCGATCAGTTTTTGGCGACATTTCTTCATATGTTTGGTGCGGACGGTGCTGCGGCAGAGCATGGTGCATGGATCCAGTTGGTTCCCATCGATGTTTGGTGCGAGTGGAGAGGAGCGGCATGAAGGAGATGGAGGCGACGCGGTCGGCGACGCAGGGGGAGGAGGGGCAGCTACTGTCCAGTGTGTTGGCACGGCTCCGACGGCGCACGAGGAGGACACTGCAAGGATGGCTGTGGGAAGGTGATGGCACGGTCAGCTCGTGGTAGCGGTGGCGTCGGAGCGGCACCCCCTTCCATGTCCCTTCCATCGCAAGTATGGCTACAGCGGTGGTTGTGGTTTATGTGGTGGTGGCGGCGGATACACTGTGGTGGCGGTCATCGTCGTGGGGAAGACGCGGTGGTGCATCAGCCTAACGTGGCGGCGCGGGGGAGGAGTTGTTGCGGGATGCGACGGCGCAGGCACTGGAGATGGTGGTGCAGTGTCGACATGCAGAAGTAGGAACTCTGTCGCCTCTTCCTTGTGCTCATCTTCTGGCGCCTCCATAGGTTCAAAAAATTATACCTCTGAGCAAACAAACGCCTCTTCATTTTAAATTGCTAGAATGAAAGGAAACATGACTATTCACCATGTTCTATTTCTGCTTCCATTTAGTACCTTTTTTGTTGGTCCATGATAGCTTTTGTTATTAAATAGTTGTCATGGTAGAACTGCTATGAATTTTGATATACCATGGCAAATTGTTTGGTAAATAGTTGTCATGATAGCTTTTGTTTAGTAAATAGTTGCCATGGCAAATTGCTATTCGTTCTTTTACAGATTTTTGCCATGTTAATCCACTATGTTGTCTAATTTGCCATGTATTAGACATCTTCAATTACATATCCTATATACCTAAGAAGTTCATTCCCATTAACTAATTTATCTTAACATGCAGCTACTCCAACTCAGCAAGGTCGCCACACGTACGTCCGTTTGTCTAACATGCAGCCACGTCATGCATTTGTTTGCAGCCGTTGACAACTAGGCATTTTTTGTAATGGGCTGCCCGGTCCAATAAATTGGCCAGTAACTGCATTAGGGTCGATCGATCAGACTTCCATCTTTCCTTACTGCAAGTCCGCTCGCTGTCGCTCTCTCTTCCGTTTGTTGCCGCCATGATCAACAGGCTCTCCACTCACGACAATGAAACGGCAGCCACACATGCATATGAAACGACAGGATTAATCGGCCCTAATTTTCTCACCTTCAATTCTATATTTAACTGACCGAATCTTCCCCACGACTGCTACTCATCTTCTCCACGGAATTTACTCTCCCCCTATATGAAACACCTCTCCCTCTGCAGTCTGCACGTTCTCCACCAAATCTTACTCCTCCACCTCCCATTGCAGAAATAATCGATGCAACTGCTCCTCGATTCATTGTGGGTGGCTTGGCGATTCTTACTTGCTATATATACTATGGGTCCTTGGCCAGTCTTGCCTCCCAGAGTTCAACTCGGCGCCTAGGAGGAATAGGTCAGAATGATTCCATGTAAGAGATTCTAGCTCCTGCCCCGCGTCTGATTTATTGATCACCTTACTTCTTCCTGGAGCCTGGAGCAAGGGGAGATTAACGGATGTGTTTTTTGGTTGAGGACTTAACAGAAACATTAAAAAATATGTTGCCTGATCCTTGGGGGAGATCCTGGCTGTGATAAAGATGTCAGTCAGCAAGTGCTGGAAGGTGAAGGAAGAACCATGTAAACAGGACGATTGACGAGGTACCAACTGAACATGTACCAGGAATTTACCATATAAGTTATATACTAGATACTAGATTAATTTGATGCTTCTTTTATCTGGAGCTTCATCATTTGGTTATCTTGCCGAACCCTTCTGTTTACAAGATTTGGCAAAATTGATGTCCGGAAAAGTACTTCACAGGGTTTCGCTGTTCAATGAGGTCATGGCATCCAACCCCACTGGCTGCTTCTGAAAACTGCTACAAGCGTATGCATCTTAATAGGTTAGTTGGGTTCATGAGGTCCCCTGAAATCTTCAATGATGTGGTATGATATCTATCTATTTCTGAACAACCATTTGATAATTCTTTTGAGACTTTTCCGTAGTTAGTAAGCAAGTCTTTTAGTTAATGTAGCAATTCATTATTTGCAATGCTGGAACTGAAGGAGTTCAATTTTTTTTGATCTATATATTTATCTTATAGATTCTCATCTATCAATTTAATTAGAACCACATGAACAATTTCTGGTTTCTCTTTTCTTGATATGTCCTCTATCCATCTTGCAAGTATATACTTTCTTTTCCTTTGCCATTTCTAAGTGTGATGCGTACATCCAAGAAGTGTGCAATTTCAAAAGTTTTCCTCGCGTCACTAAATCTGAACAGACACACTACCAAGTGTCTTATTCCTACAATATATGGTTATATTCGTCGTACAATCATGTATTAAGCTCATCTCTCTTTTCTATCAGCTAACCAATAGCTCATTAACAGTAACATAAATAGGTGTCAAACTGCCGCAAACAAAAATTGAAGCGGCATACAGACATGCGTATTTTTCGGTATGATGAACAGGTTGTCTTTCTGGCCAGTAAATTTATTTTACTGTACCAGTCGTTTATTCTAGAGGTACTTATATTCTGAGATCTGGAGCGATGTCTCTTTGCAACAAATTATGCATAGCAAAATAATTTGTATGTATGAAATTGAATTATTATTTTTTGAGGATGAAATTGAATTATTTTGTAGTACAATAAACTTCGGATCATCGCCAGACAAGTAAATTATTTTCTTATGGGTCAGCATCTATATATGAAAAAGAATCATTTGCACAAAAATTGAAGCGGCATACAGACATGCGTATTTTTCGGTATGATGAACAGGTTGTCTTTCTGGCCAGTAAATTTATTTTACTGTACCAGTCGTTTATTCTAGAGGTACTTATATTCTGAGATCTGGAGCGATGTCTCTTTGCAACAAATTATGCATAGCAAAATAATTTGTATGTATGAAATTGAATTATTATTTTTTGAGGATGAAATTGAATTATTTTGTAGTACAATAAACTTCGGATCATCGCCAGACAAGTAAATTATTTTCTTATGGGTCAGCATCTATATATGAAAAAGAATCATTTGCAAAAAAACCTTCTCTTTATACATTTTACAATTGTAGATTGCGCAACCTCACAAAGATCCTACTACAGTGATAAAATCCATTTCCTTTTTCATATCTTATGTACACTCCAACAATGCACCTCATGAATCTTAACAATTTTGCATACTAATATCCTGCAGCAACGCGCGGGGTATCATCTAGTTCTAAAATTGCCATGCCGCATGATCCTTAATTCAAACCATTTTTGTACATTTCTCGTGAGTTATACATCATCTAATTTCATATACCATGGCGAATCATTATGAATTAGGGATCATTTGCCATGGAAAATTTGCAATCTTTAATACGTACCATCTTTCTTTTTAGAAAATAGTTGCATGGCAAATTTTGCTATGAATTTTCATAGACCATGACAAATTGTTATTCATTTTCAGAGATCATTTTGCCATGGCTTTTGTTAGTAAATGGTTTCCATGGCAGAACTGCTATGAATTTTGATATAACATGGCAAATTGTTTAGTAAATAGTTGCCATGGCAAATTGCTATTCATTCTTTTATAGATCATTTTGCCATGTTAATCCACTATGTTGTCTAAATTTGCCATGTATTATGGATCTTTAATTGCATATCCCTAAAATTGCCACGATAAATGATATTTAGTTCATACCATTTTTCCAAATTTCTCATAAATAGGCATCGTTTATCTTCATATACCATGGAAAATGTTTATGAATTAGAGATCACCTGCCATTGCAAATTATCATCAATTGACATGAAAAATTTACAATCTTTAACACCTACCATCTTTCCTTTTAGTAAATAGTTGCCATGGCAAAAAAATGAATTTGCTATGATTTTTCATCGACCATGGAAAATTGTTATTCATTATCATAGTTTTGCATGTAAATGCACCATTTTTTCTAAATTTTATTTGGGGGGGGGGGGTTGTATGGTAATTTGCATGTGTCTGAGATGCCCACTCAATTTTGTCATTTGATGTAGAGCAATCAGTTTTTCTTGTTTGAACTTTACCATTTGAAGATCATTATTATTCTCTGATCTTCCATCGATGATTCATATCATTTGGCAAGTCTCCAATTTTTGCCATGGCTAATTTAGTTGTTCATTAAATCTGATGTTCAAATTCATATATACATTGGCAGCAATTTTGACAAACTCTTTTCTTCAAAATGGCATGGCAACTCTTTTTATTTGTATATCATGGCAAGCAATTCTTTTCTATCGCAACATGGCAAAAAAAACCTTTAAGATAACATGGAATTTTAAGTTCACGGAGCATGACATTTGTAGTTCATGTATAATGGCCAAGAAAAAATTCTTTCGCAACGATCGCAAAACATTACTTTCTAATGGGAACATGGCAACTTAAGTTCATGGAGTATGTCAAATACAATTCTTTTCGTAACAATATAAATAAAACTCTTCTTGATGTGACAATGGCGACTTAATTGCATGAAGCATGGCAAATGTAGTTTATGGGTCATGGTATTTTTTTTTAATATCTACATATGTCCATGGCAGTTTTCTTACACAAAGCATGTCAATTATAACTCAAATGCCATCGTAATTTTTTTGTTCATATTCGTGATATTTTTTATACATGGAAAATTAATTAAAATACGATCGCAAATTTTCAATACGAATTTGCCATGGCAAGTTTTTTGTTCATAATTTTGTTTGTACTTTGTTCATTCTAATTTTTCATGTTTTTTTGCCATGCTACTTTCCAAGCATAATTTTTGGCCATGTCAATTCTTGGAAATTGCCATGTGAACATTCTCATAGATGTTGTTAAAATAATTTTGCCACCAATTTTAGAAATGAAATTGTTATAAAACTTTTCGTTGTAAAAAATATCATCATGGCAAATCGTAATAGTTTGGCTAACTTGAATGGATCTTTTTAGGAAGTTTTCAATTGTATATAAAACAATCATTGCGCTTTTAGTAACAAAATGGGTCTAATATTGTTACGTGATCGAAAAACAAATTTCCTATTGGTTTTTATGTCTTGGCATTTTATGTCTCACTAGATGGCAATTTTCCCTTTTGTACATCATGGGCAGTTTTGTTCCTTTTTTTGTTTAGCTATTTTGAAATTTAGGTCCAAATACCAGTTTGTATGCCTTGACTACAAAAATTGGGCCTTTTTGCCCAACTAGAGGTTCGATCGGGGGGGGGGGGGGGGGGGTGGGGGGGGGGGTGTTAGCGTGGGAGTCTTTGAGCGAAGTAGTCGATCCCTAGATCGAACGTGTTGGTTCGTTCATTCTGGGTTTTGCAAAGATCGAACGTCGGGTGGATATTTGTGTTCTAGATTTTCACTTGTCGTCGTCCATATATTATCTTGCGACTGGTCGCCTAGGATATGCTGTTATTGGACGATTCGTTCGCTAGAGGGGGCAGCTCCCAGCGATCGTTTATAATAGTTCATTGAGCGGGCGGGACAGGGCGACCCCTGGTTGACCCAAAAGGCCCAGTAAACTCCTTTTTATTTAAGAAATGCCATGAACAAAAAATATTTACGTATAAAAAACAGAGAAAACCTAAAATTTGAAAATGCCATAGTCTGAATTATGTAAAATGCCATGTTACTTTATAAAACTGCTATTTCTCTAATTTACAAATTTACAATAAGTGTGCACAAAACAAAAAAGGTTGCGTGGTCTCTTTTCTTTTTGCCGTGCTAAACTTTAAACTACCATCCTCTAGATAAAAAATGCATGAAAAAACATATTTTCTTATAAAAAAAGAAGAACATAAATTTATAAAAGCCATGCTGAGATTTTTTTTTCAAAATTTTCATGGTACTTTGTAAAACTCCCATTCTATAATTTATAAATTTACTATTATAATAAAAAATGGCATGCTAATAAAAATGAAATTGCCATCCTCTTAATAATAAAACTATCATCCTCTTGATAATAAAAATACCATGCTATCAATAAATAAAAATACCATCCGGTTAATAATGTAATTGTTGTCCTCCTAATAATAAAAAGATCAATATTAATAATTATTAAAATGCCATTATCTTAATAATACAACTACCATATTAGAAAATTAAAATGATATGCTCTTAACAATAGAAATGCCATGTGAGAAAGTAAAATGTGCCATGTTTTGGAAGAGAAAAAAATGCAAGTTTTAGTATAAAAACAAATTGACATGCTACCTACAATAAAAATGCACATGGGAAGTTTAGAAAAAAATCCCCTCTAAAAAATAGGATTTTTTATTCTCTTAAAAATTGGAAAAAAAACTAGATTTTTTTATTTTTTTAATGAAATATTGAACTTAAAAAATTAGATTCAAATATTTAAAGACAAGTTTAGTGCATGTTTTCACAAAACCTACTTCAACCCGACTGGTAAAGCACCTCTCTCTCTCTCTAACAGGTCTCGAGTTTGAGTTCCCCTTCTCGCACACCTTGTGTCGGTGTAAATAAAACCAGGGTAATTACGATGTGGTGCAGTGGCCCTAAGGATGAACCAGGACGTATGTTTCTGTGCGTAGGAGGACATCATAAAGAGGTTGAGCAGAATCCGGTGGACTTTGCCCTGCGCCTGCGCGGGACATCCCGGGAGATGGATGTATGGCTGTGACTCCGCACCCTCTTCGAGAAGAGTAAAATGTACTCGTGGTCATTGGATTTATCGTGTACGCTCACTTTGGTCACTATATTCAGGAATACGGTCAATACGATCATTATATACGTGTTGAGGTGATTATATGATCATTGACAAATCGTATAGCTCCGTATTTCATCTATTTGACCGGTCAAACAATCTCGTCAGCTTATTTTTTTCTCTGCCCATGTGGGTCCTACCTGTCAGTGGGTGGGAGAAATAAGCAGAGCGGAAATAAAATTACGCGCGAACAGAGATTCGAACCCAAAGCTCTCGCGTATGTGCTCTAGCTAGTGGAAACTTTTACCTGTTGCGTGGAAACTGTCACGTGAGTTAAAAGCTTCCAGTAGTTGAAATATATACGTGTTGAGTTTTTTAATGGACTGTGCTAATGACCAGTCAACTGGTCGTTAGCTACAGATCCGCACGATCGCTTCTCTCCCGCTCCCCGCTTCGTTCCCCTTGCTTCTCCCATTTTTTTCCTGCGATCCACTTCTCCCGTCCTGTCGCTCCGATTTTTCTGGCGCACATCGATCCCACCACTTCTCCCGCTTTTTTTGTCATAAAAAAAACATGGTAAAAAGGAGCAGGAGTCGAACTCATTTGCTCCTGGTACAGGATCAATTGTCGTACCACTCGGTCTAGAATCAAATTGTGAATACAAAGAAGTTTGACAGGTATTTATACATCTACACGCGTGATCATAAATATTCCTTCCTTCCCTTTTGTACACGGTAATTCATCTATCACAGACCTGATAACTCACAAACACGGTTGTAACTTTTGACCCGAGGAAAAAATATTGCTGTAACACATCCCCATAACTTATTTGTAAAAAGAGCATGGTAATCATATGCCATGAAACTCATACCTCACTCACAAACATCGTGATAACTTTCGACCGGAAGAAAAAATATTGTTGTAATACATCCCGATAACTTATTTGTAGAAAGAGCATGGTAATTTATATGCCATGAATCTGAAAACTCACGCATAAAAATTGTGGTAAGTTTTTGACCACATGAAAGAAAATGTTGTAACACACCCCAAATAACATCTTTATAAAAAACATGGTAATATATACGCCACAAACCTGGTAACCCACTCATAAACACTGTGGTAACTTTTGGTCCACAGAAGAAAAGTTGTTGTAACACACACCAATAACTTCTCTTCAAAAGGGCAACATAATTTATATGCCACAAACCTGATAACTCACACACAAACATGATGGTAACTCACGCACAACAACATTTCTCCCAAAGTAAAAAAGTTATCGTGGTGTTTGTACCTAAGTTATTAGAACTGTGGTGCGTATGCTACCCTGATATTTATATGAAAGTTACATTATCATGTCTTCGGGACCCAAAAAATATCATGTTATTTGCACAAAAATTATCATGATATGTTCAACAACTCTCACCATCCCCACACCCGTCGCCAAAGAACTGTGGTGCGTAAGTTATTAGGTCTGCGGCATGTGAGTTGCTGTGCTATTAGCATAAAAGTTATTGTGGGTATATTTCATCACCCCCTTCTCCAAAGTAATCAGGACCGGGGCACATAAATTATCAGGTCCGTAATGTGTGAGTTACCATGCCATTCACAAAATTTACCAGGGGATATTTCATCAACCCCTACCCCTCCCCCCTGCCAAAGTTGTGAGGAACAGAGTACATAAGTCACCATGTATGTGATGTGTGAGTTATCATGTTGTTCATATAAAAGTTACTAGGGGTACTCCATCAACCCCCCCCCCCCCCCCCCCCCCCCCCCGTTGTCAAAGTTTTCAGGTCGGGGTACATAAGTTGTCAGGTCTACGATGTGTGAGTTACCATGCTATTCAGTATTCACACAAAAGTTACCTGGGGTACATTAGGTTGTATACTTCTCATCATACGTGAGTTATCAGGTCCGATATAAGTATACAACCATGTTATTTACACCAAAGTTATCAGGGTATATTTTTGAACAACTTTTATCTTGGAGGTGGAAAAGTACTCGTGGTTTGTACATGAGTTATCATCGCTGATGTGTATATATTATCATGCTTTTTACAATGAAGTTATCATGGGTATATTTTTCAACAACTTTTATCTCGGAGTCGAACTTTACCGTGGTGTTTGTACGCGAGTATCAACTTTTATCCCTCGCCATTTTCCAAAAAAATAAAATTAATCACGCGTCAAAGTTATCGTGCTATTTGTATCTAAGTTATCAGGTCAAGAAGCCTATATTATCATACTATTTACATATAAAATATCAATGGTATATTTTTTTCCTTGTATCAGAGTTATCACGGTGTTTGGTATTCGAATGTCAGTCATTAGGCCACGATGCATGGGCTAGTTAAGTCTTTTAATAGAGCAAATGTTCGTCAATGCCTAGGTATTAAAACAAGTTTTGACTTCACCTCACAACAAGAAATAATAGTATCTGGATTGGTTAGCTCGCTAAACTCACTAGTAGATGGTCAGAGTTCGATTCTTGCCACAACCAGTTTTTGACGCTATTTTCTAATTAAAGTCAAGCTGAAGTCGCATTAGAAAAACTTCCTAAAATTGCCCATGTGATCACGATCCAGAAATCACGCCATTTATTTCCTTTCGCACTAATAAAAATCTCTAAAATCGAGCCCAAAAAAACTTTCTAAAATAGCTGCCGCGATAAGATCCGATAATTACGTAGAAAAAATCGCGCCAGAGATCGGGATCGAGAAAAATGCGCCCGGGCGATCACTCCGATCCAAAAAAACCGTCCTGAAATCACGGCCGCAAGATCTGAAATGAACGACATCGGATACGTGCGGATCTGTTGCAAAATTACAGTCGGCAGAAAAATAGCTTTCTCGTTTTTTAATAATACGTGTCGAGTAAAATGCTCCCAGTAGTTCACTACTCACATGACAACTTCCGGCTTCTGTTCAAGTAGTTGAGTAGTGAACTAAGTACCGCGGTTAAGTGTGATGCATGCGTGGATCAGTCGTGCAGCGATGCAGCTAGTTAGCTGCTACTCGTACTTGACAAGATTCCATTTCAACAAACAGGCGAGGCATTGGGAAGCAGCTATGCGCATGGCATGTGACGAACGAGATAGATCAATGGGGATGGACGGACGCGCTCCATCTCAAATTCAGAGATACTGCTACTTAATAAGAAGAGCTAGCTGTTAATCAGTTCATAAGTACTGTTCTTCACTTGTTTAGGCACCTGCGTTAGGCGCGAGCCGATCCATCCAAACTGTAAATCGTCGTCCATGCTAGATAGCTGCCATCGGTGGATCGGCATCTAACTAAGCTTCGCCGGTCCGGCCGGTCGTCTATTGATCGATGCAAGCATACATCGCTGAAAGGGAACTTAAAACTATGCAACAACAAGGCGACACTGACGCAGCTGGTTAGACTACTGGCACTCGAGCATCTGTTCTCCGGTTGCAATCCACGCTTGTGCATCATTTTACTTTTTGGCTCTACTTCTTTCTCCACCCACTGACAGGTAGGACCCGCGGAGAAAATGAGCTGGTGAGGCAGCACGTGGATAGTTTAACCAGTTAAATAGATGAAATACGGAGCTATACGATCTACAATGACCGTATAATCACCTCAACACGTATATAGTGACCGTATTGACTGTATTTCTAAGTACAGTGAGCAAAGTGAGCTTATACGGTAAGTCCAATGACCACGAATGCATTTTACTCCTCCGAGAAATCACCCCAAGAAGGGAAAGCCGATACGCACGGGAAGGAAGACTTTGTTCCCAAGGCGGACGGACGACGACCTACTCCTATAGGACGAGTGCTGACACCAGGTGGTAGGGTAAAGGATATGCGACAGGGCCTCTCGTGTGGGATGAAATTACTGTTTTAACCTTTTAGGCAAAAATCAGTAGGATTTGACCCTGCTTCGCAAGTATTTTTTCATCTGAACTTTTTCAGTTACGCCAACATGTATGGAGTTTCGGTTGCACTGGAGACGCCTCTGGCGTCTGGCCTTTGCGCCACATCCTTGTCGGCTGGCTGACGTGGCTCCGCCATACGCCAAGATGGCTGGCGTTTGCATGGCTAGACGAAACACCATGATTTTTGGCGGTTCACTACTAGTCACGATTCCTCTGCTACATCTTATGTTTCCTCAGCTTCGGTTTCTAATTAAACTGGAGCACCACTTCCCCCTGCAAATAGAAAGCAAAACGGTGCTCGTACGATTCTCTTGCTGCACACTACTTTATTTGTGCCCTGAAGCTCCTGGCAAAAACTTTACTAGTTTCTTCAGACAAACAAGACACCAATTTAAATTAAGTGATTCATTTAGGGCATCTTCAAGACAGACCCTTAAACTTCTCGCAACCGTCCGGACCGCGCTGTCCGGATCGCAGAAGCCATCCAATGCGGTCCGCAGGACAGTCCAGACGTGATTTCTCCCGCAAACTAGAGACAAATGTAGGAGAGGTTTGCGGGAGTCCGAACCGATCCCACACCCGCTTTTGAGTGCCGTAGCCCACAAAAAACCCGTCCTCCCGTCCCACCCATGCGGCCCAGAGCACGCAAAGACCGTCATCGATGCCGCGATGTGACTGGAGGAAGGGAGGGCGGCGCTGAACGACACGACCTCTCGGCAACCGCCGCTTCAATACGGACGCAGGTTCCCGAGAAACCAACTCTGACAGTGCCATGACGATGTAGGAGTACGCCGAGCGGGAGCAGCGCCCCGATCCAAGTACGCGGACTCGGACGTCCCACCGCCACACATCGTGGCGGACCCGGACCTGTACGCCTGGGTCCTGGACCGCTCCGTCATGACGCCGGAGACGGCCAAGCACTGTCTCCACCGCCTTAACGTTGTGATGGTTAGGTACGGTGAGGAATGCTCCCTCGCCACATGGACGCGGCCTCCACCAACGGCCGACGTCCTCTTCCCCAGCCCACGTCGTAGGTGGCCGCGGCCGCACTGCGCACGGCGTAGGAGGAAGCATAGAGGATCATCTGCGAGCAACGGGCGGCTACCGGGAAGCCCTGCCGCCACCTTTCGCGCCCGAAGCCCAACGACGACTTCGACTCTGACACCGGATCAGGCACCGATGACGGAGGAGGAGCCGCCGGCCAGCCCGGCATGGCCTACGAGGTCACCGTTAAATATATGATAGCTTAGGATTTAGTTTTAAGGTCCGCATAATTGGCCGCCGCCTCAACGGCTTCTCCAAAGCAGAACAATTCACTTTTAGTAAGTTAATCTTAAGACCCGACATTTGCCCAAAGTAGAACGCAAAGGCACAGTGGCGCATCCTCCACTATCTCAGTGGTCATGGCGGTGACGACAACTCCTCGTGTCGTAGGCCATCGTATTGGCCGAGGACAGTGCAGTGAGGCCGGCGGCGCGGCATGAGTGGCGCAATGCGGCGTGCCGCTCCGTGTTTGCCAAGTCTGATGAGGCGCCGGCCTGAATCTATAAAGAAAACAAGCACGGGCACCGTTCACGGGCACCATGCCGGCCCCCGCGTCTTGTTTGACGGAATGCCAACACCAACACCAACGGTCGACGACCCCTTCTACAACCAGTACAAGGAGGACGTGATCTTCGAGGGTGGGCATGGCCGTGCCTACGACCCCGAGGAGACTCAAAGTCAGGATGGCCGCGCCCAGTACGTGCCCAATGAAGAGGCCGACGACCGTGCTGACTACGACCATGGTGACTCGTGGCATGAAGACGATGACATCTATGTCAAAGGTGATGGTGATGAAGAAGAAGGCAATGACGCTGATATTAGTGGCGAGCCATTGTTCATCGACGAGCTCACCCAAAGAGCGAAAGCACAAAAGAAGAGGAAGAGCATTCGCACGGGTTCATATACACAAGATGAGAACAAGTTGATTTGCCAAGCTTGGATGGAGATTAGCCAAGATCCAAGGACCGACGCGCAACAAAAGGGCATTGTTTTTTGGACGAGAGTCCACAAAACATTCCATGGAAGGAAGATGTTTGAGCCCTACCAATTTACAAGCAACTGTGGCATCGGCTCGATTCAAAAGAGATGGTTGTTCATCCAACAAGAGTGCAACACGTATTGCGCCGCATTTGAGAGCGTTGAAGCACGGCCCGTGAGTGGTCTCGGCGTTGGGGACATGGTATGCTCTCCTCTTCCTAGCCCTTTCCTTGCTACGGCCATGAGACTTCGGCCGTGTATATGTTTGCATGTTCACTTGTTGTTGATCATGTGGTGTAGGCATTTCAATCTTTGGAGTCATTCAAGGCCCGTCACAACGACAAGCCATTCACTCTTACGCATTGTTGAACGATCATCAACAATTTCCCCAAGTTCAAGGACCAATACCGTGAACTACAAAGGAAGAGAGGACTGAAGACGGATGTCGGTGTCAAAACCGGCGGATCTCGGGTAGGGGGTCCCGAAGAGTGCGTCTAAGGCGGATGGTAACAGGAGGCAGGGGACACGATGTTTTACCCAGGTTCGGGCCCTCTTGATGGAGGTAAAACCCTACGTCCTGCTTGATTATTCTTGACAGTATGAGTAGTACAAGAGTTGATCTACCACGAGATCGGAGAGGCTAAACCCTAGAAGCTAGCCTATGGTATGATTGTATGTTGTCCATCGGACTAAAGCCCTCCGGTTTATATAGACACTGGAGGAGGCTAGGGTTACACAAGGTTGGTTACAAAGGAGGAGATATACATATCCGTATTGCCTAGCTTGCCTTCCACGCCAAGTAGAGTCCCATCCGGACACGGGACGAAGTCTTCAATCTCGTATCTTCATAGTCCAACAGTCCGGCCAAAGGATATAGTCCGGCTGTCCGGAGACCCCCTAATCCAGGACTCCCTCAGTAGCCCCTGAACCAGGCTTCAATGACGATGAGTCCGACGCGCAGTGTTGTCTTCGGCATTGCAAGGCGGGTTCTCCTCCGAATACACCACGGAAGAGTTTGAATATAAGGATAGTGTCCGGCCCTGCAAAATAAGTTCCGCATACCACCATAGAGAGACTAATATTTCCACAAATCTAATCTGCTGACATGTTTCGGTGGCATGACATCACGCCATGACCCGGTAATTATTTGAACCATTTTTCTTTAACCAGCCCCGCACATAATGCGAGGCGGTTTCTTGACACGTCTTGTCAAAACAGAGATCGTGTTCCCTTTATTACGGGATTCTCATTAATACGGACGTGGGTAACCCAACCGTGCCTAGGACTCCTAGATTTTAGGCAAGTCCCAAACGGCCACGAGGAGGACGCTTGATATTCACCCTCTTTATAAAGGGACAAGGCTTTTACCTTTTTCCCTCACGTGATTAATCGAATCCTTCCCCCGCCTCGAGTTCTAACACCCAAAGCCCAGGTCAGGTGCTTCGGAAGTTCAATCATGTCCGGATCCATCCTTCAAGGCCGGTGGCTGCCTTCCTCCGTCATGGAGGAGGATATCAAGAAGTTGAGGGAGGCCGGATATCTGACCGCTGAAATTTCGGCATGGACGCAGCCTCCTCTAACGGCCGCCGTCCTCTCCAGATCCCGATGTTGGTTATTGGCCGGAGAGTTGTCTCGGTCATGTCTGCATGGTTCTCGAACCCGTAGGGTCTACACACTTAAGGTTCGACGACGCTAGGATTATTAGGAAGATTTGTATGTGACTACCGAATGTTGTTCGGAGTCCTGGATGAGATCCCGGACGTCACGAGGAGTTCTGGAATAGTCCGGAGGTGAAGATTTATATATGGGAAGTCATCGTACGGTCACCGGAATATTCAGGGTATGCCGGTATTGTACCGGGACCACCGGAGGGGTTCCGGGGGTCCACCGGGAGGGTCCACCTGCCCCGGAGGGCCTTATGGGCTGTAGGTGGAAGGGAACCAGCCCCTAGTGGGCTAAGCGCCATCCCACCCTAGGGCCCATGCGCCTAGGGTTTGGGGGAACCCTAAAGGGGGGCGCCACCCTTGCTTGGGGGGCAAGCCCCCTCCCCTTTGGCCGCCCCCCCTCTAGATCTCATCTAGAGGGGCCGGCCCCCTTCCCCCTTGTCCCTATAAATAGAGGGGCGAGGGGAGGGCTGCAATACGACATCCAAGGCGCAGCCCCTCCCCTCCCCAACACCTCTCCTCCTCTGCGTGAGCTTGGCGAAGCCCTGCCGGAGAACTGCCACTCCATCACCACCACGCCGTCGTGCTGCTGTTGGAGCCTTCTTCCTCAACCTCTCCCTCCTCCTTGCTGGATCAAGGCGCGGGAGACGTCACCGAGCTGCACGTGTGTTGAACGCGGAGGCACCGTTGTTTGGTGCCTAGATCGGATTCGGCCGTGATCTGAATCGCTACGTGTACGACTCCTCCAACCGCGTTCTTGCAACGCTTCCGACTCGCGATCTTCAAGGGTATGAAGATGCACTCCCTTCTCTCTCGTTGCTAGTTACTCCATAGATTGATCTTGGTGATGCGTAGAAATTTTTTAATTTCTGCAACGATCCCCAACAGAAGCAAGACCTAGACCTTCAAAGAAAGAAGCTTGAGATGGAGGAGGCGTCCAAGAGGAGGAAGATCGACATGGAGGAGGCGGCCCGGCAAAGGCATCTCGACATGGAGGAGGCGGCCCGGAAAAGGCAGCTCGACATCGAGGCCGACAACGTCAAGGCCAGGCAGAGGCAGCTCGACATCGAGGCCACCAATGCCGCCACCAAAGCGAAGAAGGTGGCCCTTGCGATCATGAGCGTGGACTTGTCGAAAATGAGCGAGAAGAGAAGGGCGTGGTTCGAGGCCAGGCAGAAGGAGATGCTTGACGACGAAGGCCTGAACTAGGTCGTCCGATCGGCGTGGCCGTTCTTTTTTGGAGGCTGGCATGGGTGCCGCCCGCCCGCTGGGCCGCTGGCAGTGTGCCGACGAGAAAACATTTAGTTTGGTGGCCGACTGTGTTGCCGGCCGCTGGCTATGTTGCCAGCGAGGACAAGTATTCATTGTGGAGGCTGGCTGATGCCGGCGATGGACGTGTAGGCCGCTGGCTCTGTTGCCAGCGTGATGAACCGGGGTCGCTGGCCTGAACTAGGGCTTGGTATTTGAAACGTTGCTTTTGGTTTTTTAAATAGACGTGGACAGGATGCGGCAAATGGATGCGGCCGCGCGCTGGGCGCACGTCCACCGCATCCCAGGACACGCCTGGACACGACCTCAAATCCCTATCCAAACGGACAGAATCCAGATAAAATGAACGTCCGTTTAGGGTCGCGCGGTGGAATTGGCCTAAGCATGTACGAATGCAGCTTTGCAGGTTCCCGGCGCATAGACATATGCTTGAACTGAAGTGTTTTTTTTGTGGCGCGTGACCTTGAGCTTTCGTAGGAGCCGATGCAGACATTGTCAGCTTGTACGGTTGCTGCTGCGGATGCTCTTGTCTGCTCGTGGTCACAAAGCTTCTTATCGATCTTGCTTAGACTTGGGTGCTGCTGGTTAAATTTTAAAACGAAATATATATTTGGTTGCACCCATCACCCATACTCGTCATATCTTGCTGCTCCTGAATGCAAACGCCAAAGTTAGTGGCGTTTCGTTTAGCCATGCAAACGCCGGCCACCTTGGCGTTTGGTGGTGCCATGTCAGCGAGCTAACAAGAATGTGGCGAAGAGGCCAAACGCCAGAGAAGGTGACGTCTCGTGTGCAAGCGAAACGCCAGGCAGGTTGGCATAACCAAAAATGGTCAGACTGCGAAATATTTATGAAGTAGGGTCAAGTCGTGTTAATCTTTGCTTAAAAGGTCAAAACAGAAATTTTGTCCTCCCGTGTGCGCTCCTAGGAGATTTGTGTGAACCAAGGCACCTCGGGCTTCCTTAAGGCCAACTCCACCGCGCGACCCTATCCTATCCGGCCCCATCCGTTTGGGGTAAAAGGGACAAAAGAGGCGGCCGAGCGCGCGGGAGCAAACGGACTTTTATCTGTTTTGTGTCCGCTTTCGACCCATCCACGGCCCAAGTTTGCGCCGTTTTTGGGGTGAAACGGACATCACGCGGACGCCCGGGTCGTCTGCGCGTGTCCTCCCCTGGCCCGTCCGTCGATGGCACAAGGCGGGCCTTTTTCTATCCGCCCCCTCCCTCCCTCCGGCCGCACCCCATCCACTCTTCCCCACTCTTCCCCTCGCTGCCGCCGCCGCTGCCATTGCAGCCGTGCAGTTCTGACGCGACCTCGCCCAACCCCTTCCCCTCGGCGCCGCCGAGCTACCCAACTATGGCCACCTGGTTTGCGCACCCGCCGGCCGGTTTTGGGGCGGATCCGGTCGATCTTGAGCTCGGCCGGCTGTGGGAGGCCGGGCCGTGCCATGGACTGGCAGGGCCGCAAGGCCACATGTAGGCAGTGGCTCCTTCTCTAGCCGCTCGGATCTGCATCGTCGGTGGTCCGCTGGCAGATACACGAATGGCGGTCGGCTGGGCTCGGTGCTTGCCCAAAAGCCGCCGGCGCACCGTTGCCACTCATTAAGTGCGACCACTGCCCAAGGATGGTCGTGCGCCGCGTGTCTACAACGCCGGAACATCCCAGATGGGTGTTCATCAAGTGCTTAAACGATGGTGTAACATCCCAATTTTTCCTAAATTAGGATGTTAATAGATCATTCATATGCATATCATATCTTTAATTGCATTATTTGTCTCTCTGCAATATTCAAATCATTATGCAACAAAGGCAATTTATTGGAGCGGAGATAACATGACTTCTCTCCTATTTTAAAAATGTTCATAATGTGCAGAATATTATTTCCAGTTCATCTGATATGTTCTGGTAATTTTTGTGATCTTAATTTTTTTTATTTGTTTGTTTTATTGTTGTTTGAGTGGACTATTGCATCAAAATTATTTTACAAAATTGCATTAGTGTTGGAACTAGTGTTCCTGTAGTTTATATTAGCAGTATAGATTTTACTGTGTGTGTAGGTATTTTTATTTAGATTTTATTTTGTGTAGGTTATTTTATTTATTTTGTTTTTTACTTCTGTGTTTAAAAAAAAGAGAGAAAGGCAGCGAGCCGGCCAGCGAGCCAGCCGGCCCAGCAGCGCCAGCGCCGCCGCAGCCCACCTAGCTGCTGCCGAAGCGGTACACGCAACCTACCCCCCTTAAGATAAATCTCGCCCTCGAGATTCAGACTGGCTAGCAAATAGGTGTGGGTGATCCTGCCTGAGATCTTCCTCTCGTTCCCAGGTAGCTTCCTCCTCTGTATGATGATCCCACTGAACCTTGCATAACTTGATTGTCTTGGTGCGAGTAACTCTCTCTGCTGTCTCCAGAATCTTAACAGGCTTCTCCTCATATGTCAAATCACTCTCCAACTGAATTGCCTCAAGTGGCACTGTGTCCCTCAATGGAACATCCATCATCTCTGCATGGCACTTCTTCAACTGAGATACATGAAACACATTATGAACTCCTGACAAGGATTCTGGCAACTCCAGCTGGTAAGCTACCTCTCCTCTACGCTCCAAGATCTTGTAAGGCCCCACAAAACGTGGTGCTAACTTACCTTTGATTCCAAACCTCTTAATTCCACGAAGTGGTGAAACTCTAAGATATGCATGGTCTCCTATCTCATATGTCACCTCCTTACGTTTTGCATCTGCATAACTCTTCTGTCTGGACTGTGCTATCTTCAGCCTATCACGAATCAACTTGACCTTCTCCTCAGCATCTCTGATCAAGTCTGGTCCAAAGAATTGATGCTCTCCAACCTCATCCCACATCAATGGTGTCCTGCACTTCCTACCATACAATACCTCAAATGGTGCCATCTTCAGACTAGCCTGGTAACTGTTATTATATGAGAACTCTGCATAAGGTAAATTATCATCCCAACTGGACCCATAGTCCAAAGCACAAGCTCTCAACATATCCTCCAAAATCTGGTTTACTCTCTCTGTCTGCCCATCAGTCTGCGGATGGAAAGCTGTACTGAACTCCAGCCTGGTGCCCAAGGATTCATGCAACTGACGCCAAAATTTGGATGTGAACTGAGTACCTCTATCAGTCACCACCTTCCTTGGAACTCCATGCAGACAAACAATTTTAGACATATAAATCTTTGCTAGCTGAGCACTGGTATAACTAGTCTTTACTGGGATGAAGTGAGCAACTTTAGTCAAACGATCAACAACTACCCAAATAGAATCATAACCTGATCGAGTCCTGGGTAGACCTGTAATGAAATCCATACCAGTCTCATCCCATTTCCAATCAGGTATAGGAAATGGCTGTAACAAACCTGCTGGTCTCTGATGTTCTGCTTTAACCCTCTGGCACACATCACATGTTGCAATATATCCAGCAATTTCCCTCTTCAGGCTAGGCCACCAAAATCTTTCCCTCAAATCCAAATACATCTTAGTATTACCTGGGTGAATAGAATAAGGTGAATCATGCACCTCCTGAAGAATCAACTCCCTGATATCTGCATCTTGAGGTACACAAATACGCTTCTCAAACCATATGGCTCCATGTTCATCCTCACAGAAACCTTCTGCCTTACCTTTAACCATATTCTCCTTTATCTCAGCAATCTCCTTATCATTCTTTTGAGCTTCTCTGATCCTGTCAAGCAAAGTAGGCTTTACCTCAAGTGTTGCTAAATATCCCTTAGGAACCATCTCCAACCTGAGATTCCCAAACTGTTCACATAACTCGGTTGGCATATTATCAATATTAATTGCATTAGCATGGCTCCTACGACTCAACGCATCAGCAACAACATTAGCCTTACCAGGATGATACTGCACATTCAAATCATAATCCTTAATAAGCTCCAACCATCTCCTCTGCCTGAGGTTCAAATCCTTCTGAGTAAAAATATACTTCAAGCTCTTATGATCAGTAAATATATCACAATGATTACCAATAAGATATGGCCTCCAAGTTTTCAATGCATGCACAACTGAGGCTAACTCCAAATCATGTGTAGGATAATTGTGCTCGTGATTCTTAAGCTGACGTGAAGCATAAGAAACAACTTTACCTTCCTGCATCAAAACACTCCCAAGTCCTTGACGAGAAGCATCACAATATACCTGGAAGTCCTTATGTATATCTGGCAGAGTTAAGACTGGTGCTGTAACCAAACGTTGCTTCAATTCCTGAAAGCTGGCTTCACATTCATCAGTCCAAACAAACTTCTTCTCCTTCTTCAACAGTTTAGTCATAGGCTTTGCAATCTTGGAAAAGTTCTCAATAAACCTCCTGTAATAACCTGCAAGGCCTAAAAAGCCGCGAATCTCCCCAACTGTCGTGGGTGTCTCCCACTCTGTAACTGCAACAACCTTAGATGGATCAACTGCAATTCCATTACCTGACACAACATGTCCAAGGAATGCTACCTCATCCAGCCAAAACTCGCATTTGCTGAACTTGGCATACAACTGATGTTCCCTCAATTTCTCCAATACCAAACGCAAATGCACCTCATGCTCTTGCTTATTCTTGGAGAACACCAATATATCATCAATGAAAACAACCACAAATTTATCCAAGAACTCCATAAACACCTTGTTCATCATATTCATGAAGTATGCAGGGGCGTTAGTCAATCCAAATGACATAACAGTATATTCATACAACCCATACCTCATAGTAAAAGCAGTCTTGGGAATATCTTGCTCACGAATCTTTAATTAATGATAACCAGAACAAAGATCAATCTTAGAGAACACAGTAGCTCCCTCCAACTGGTCGAATAGATCATTTATCATAGGCAAAGGATACTTATTCTTAATGGTTACCTCATTCAGAGAACGATAATCAACACACATCCTCAAGGTCCCATCCTTCTTCTCCACAAACAAAACTGGAGCTCCCCAAGGTGATGAACTTGGGCGAATAAATCCTTGTGCCTGCAATTCCCTTATCTGCTTCTTCAATTCTTCCAACTCTTTAGGAGGCATTCTATACGGTCTCTTTGCAATAGGTCCAGTGCCTGGTATTAAATCAATCAGAAACTCAATATCTCTATCTGGTGGCATACCTGGCAACTCCTCTGGAAACACATCTGGATAATCTCTCACAACAGGCACCTCTTCCAGGCTACCCCCCTTAAGAGAGTTCACCTGCACCTGATTACGCTTATACTTACACACATATTTGATACTCTTCCCTCCTGGTGCACTGAGAGTAATAGATCGTCTGGCACAATCAATACGACCTTTATATAACTGCAACCAATCCATACCCAAAATAATATCCAGACCTTGTGACTTCAATATAATCAAATCCGTAGGAAACTCATGCTTCCCAATAGACAAAGTCAACTGATGACAACCAACACCTGCTATCATCGCATCTCCTGGAGAAATCACTCTAATAGGCATACTAAGGGTTTTGGTTGGCAAGAATAGATGAGGTATAGATATAATAGGGCTAAAGACTATGTATATATAAATATATTCTACCCATATGCATAATATGATCAAGCCAACAAAACACAACAACGAATAGCACCAACAAACAAACAAACAAACAAACAACAAACAATATGATAATATTATATATATAGTCGAATAATTTTGACACTAAGCAATTTAACAAACAACTACAAATCAAGCAAACAATCTAGTATCTTCATACCACGAAAGTGGGCATAATCAGATACACTAACACGGTAATGTTGCAATATAAAACAAACATGAATGGTGGTCTCAGCACTAGCTCCTACTTAATTAACTGGTCAAGATAACTTGAGGGGGTTAACTAATAAACAGTAAAAAGTATACCTAGTTTATAAAATAATTTTCACTCCTATGGCTTTTCTAATCCATTTTCTAGGGTCACGTCCTACAGTTAACACACTGCTTTGATACCATCTGTAAGGACCAAACCTTGAAGGATTTGAGTCTCTATGCTTACCGTGCTAGTCCCTGGATCGAACTCGCTAGCACACACAGTATAGATGAATACCAGAATAGCAAGTGCATCATTTATTACATCGTATGATCCAGAGTATATAAAATAAAACAATCTGCATAGCACTTGGCTAGCTTTATTCAATCAAACAGCGGAAAGTAGCAGAAAATAACGATGAGTCCCATCATAGCCCACTGGCGATGCTGAGTGCAGACTCGCGACCCTAACGGTACCTTACTCTTCGTCAGAATATCCTGCAACATGAGATGTTGCAGCCATATAGGTCAATACTTAGAATGTATTGGCAAGTTACACATGAGTAATAATAAAGCAGACCTACATGTATATGCATAGTACAACAAAGGAAGGCTTGGGGGTTTATTTTGCAGAAAGCTGATTTTATCCTAATAACTACCTAATAGTCAAATTTTTATTTAGTTCTTTTATTACTACAATTAAATGCACAAGGTTGAGTTGGCAAAATCAACTCCAACCTACCCTTTATTAAGTTGCCCAACAAATTTATTAAGTGTCACATCCGTCAAGATCATCCAACAACTGTAATGGCATAGTGGCTCAATTTACCCATAACCGGGGGCACGGCTAATCATGATTAGTTTTAATACTCTGCAGAGTTTTGTACGCTTTACCCACTGGACCCAATCCGAAGATTGAGACGAAGTCTTTCAGAATAGGTTCCCTTAACCACCTGACAGCCACATCCCACCTACATATGCTACATCTGTCAACACTGTCTGGGCAAGGGTTCCAACAACTAATCAACTAAGCCAGAGCCCATATAGCCAGTGGCCGCACATGGAAGCTACTAGTCACTAAGTCTGTCTGATCTTTTTGAGCCTGGGCGGCATTCCACTTAGGGTGCACTCTCATGAGCGCATGGCCTTAGAAAAGGTGCAACACCCCATGATGCCTTCCCTCAACACCAAGCAATACCACTTCCGCCCAGAGGTGAGTTAAATCCTGAGTTACTACTCAATTTGTTAAATATATATAATCCTCACATAAACTCAATGAATACACGAACCACCCCCGTCTACAAAGCATAGCAACCTACCACTACCACGATTTGCAAAGACGGGAAGATAGCTCATCAGCATAGCAAAAATAATATAGTATTCCTATACATGCATATATTCATAGTGTGATATAACTACATGCATAGAAAAAATAGGTAAAGGATGATCAACATGTAACTTGCCTTGGTTCTGGTTCAGAAAGTCACACTCCTGACAATAGCTCGCGTCGCACTCCGGACAATCTACACGTTTCACACAATTCAACAAATCAATCACCGGAACACGAAAAGAACCAAAACAAAACCAATAGCAAGAAAACCAACAGCACTCCGGAAAATCAACAACAGAAGCTTAACAGCACCTAAATTGCACTACGGTCACAACGCAAAAAGAATCACTCGATTCCGACAAACGGTTTGAAAGTTACGGCCTCCGGAAGATTTAATTTGAATTTGAACGAATTCAAATTTAAACAGTGCAAACATGAGAAATTTTGGTACTGTGATAAAGTGCTGGTTTTTGTGAGATCACAGGAAAAAGAATTACCTAAATTAGATTTATAGAATAGGAGTTATAGCTAATTGAAGTTAGAGTTGAAAACTGAAAAAGAACAAAAACCAACAGAAAACTCCTGGCTGCTCATGCGTTTACTCTTGGTTTTTGTTCTTTTCCAGTTTTCAACTCTAACTTCAATTAGCTATAACTCCTATTCTATAAATCCAATTTAGGTAATTCTTTTTCCTGTGATCTCACAAAAACCAGCACTTTATCACAGTACCAAAATTTCTCATGTTTGCACTGTTTAAATTTGAATTCGTTCAAATTCAAATTAAATCTTCCGGAGGCCATAACTTTCAAACCGTTTATCGGAATCGAGTGACTCACTATAGGGCGAATTCGAGCTCGGTACCCGGGGATCCTCTAGAGTCGACCTGCAGGCATGCAAGCTTCTGTTGTTGATTTTCCGGAGTGCTGTTGGTTTTCTTTTGGTTCTTTTTGTGTTCCGGTGATTGATTTGTTGAATTGTGTGAAACATGTAGATTGTCCGGAGTGCGACGCGAGCTATTGTCAGGAGTGTGACTTTCTGAACCAGAACCAAGGCAAGTTACATGTTGATCATCCTTTACCTATTGTTTTCTATGCATGTAGTTATATCACACTATGAATATATGCATGTATAGGAATACTATATTATTTTTGCTATGCTGATGAGCTATCTTCCCGTCTTTGCAAATCGTGGTAGTGGTAGGTTGCTATGCTTTGTAGACGGGGGTGGCTCGTGTATTCATTGAGTTTATGTGAGGATTATATATATTTAACAAATTGAGTAGTAACTCAGGATTTAACTCACCTCTGGGCGGAAGTGGTATTGCTTGGTGTTGAGGGAAGGCATCATGGGGTCTTGCACCTTTTCTAAGGCCATGCGCCCATGAGAGTGCACCCTAAGTGGAATGCCGCCCAGGCTCAAAAAGATCAGACAGACTTAGTGACTAGTAGCTTCCATGTGCGGCCACTAGCTATATGGGCTCTGGCTAGTTGATCAGTTGTTGGAACCCTTGCCCAGACAGTGTCGACAGATGTAGCATATGTAGGTGGGATGTGGCCGTTAGGTGGTTAAGGGAACCTCTTCTAAAAGACTTTGTCTAAATCTTCGGATTGGGTCCAGTGGGTAAAGCGTACAAAACTCTGCAGAGTATTAAAACTAATCATGACTAGCCGTGCCCCCGGTTATGGGTAAATTGAGCCACTATGCCATTACAGTTGTTGGATGATCTTGACAGATGTGACACTTAATAAATTTGTTGGGCAACTTAATAAAGGGTAGGTTGGAGTTGATTTTGCCAACTCAACCTTGTGCATTTAATTGTAGTAATAAAAGAACTAAATAAAAATTTGACTATTAGGTAGTTATTAGGATAAAATCAGCTTTCTACAAAATAAACCCCCAAGCCTTCCTTTGTTGTACTATGCATATACATGTAGGTCTGCTTTATTATTACTCCTGTGTAACTTGCCAATACATTCCAAGTATTGACCTATATGGCTGCAACGTCTCATGTTGCAGGATATTCTGACGAAGAGTAAGGTACCGTTAGGGTCGCGAGTCTGCACTCAGCATCGCTAGTGGGCTATGATGGGACTCATCGTTATTTTCTGCTACTTTCCGCTGTTTGATTGAATAAAGCTAGCCAAGTGCTATGCAGATTGTTTTATTTTATATACTCTGGATCATACGATGTAATGAATGATGCACTTGCTATTATGGTATTCATCTATACTGTGTGTGCTAGCGAGTTCGATCCAGGGACTAGCACGGTAAGCATAGAGACTCAAATCCTTCGAGGTTTGGTCGTTACAGATGGGGTATGCGCTTTTTTAGCTTCGGTTTGTGCTCTAGATTTGACTAGTTGTGCTAACTTCAAACTTTGTTGTGTAGAATGGATGCAAGTTTTGGTATTGGGAAGAAGAGTACATCGATATATTGATAGAGCAAAATTTAGTACATGTTCGTGCACTTTTAGCTAGCATTGAGGTTGTAAATGAGACAAGTGCACTTGTTGCTAAATTAGAGGCTAGACACGAGACTAGGTGTGAGGAAGCAACATATACATCTGGCTTGAAGAAGAAAGGAGGATGCCATATCGAGCCTCCTCCACAGATCAACAATGAGTGCATCGAGAAGGCCCTAACCCAACTCAAGGGGGCAGATATGGAAGTTGGCTATCTTCTAAAATGTATTCTTGTTGTTCTTATTTTCTTTGGCCTTGCTTTACTAGTCAAAATGTGATGATGTATTGTCATGTACCAAAAATGAATGATAAAAAAAGTTAAGGACTTGCAAAGAAAAATACGCGGACAGGATACGACCGGGATGCGTCCGCGCACTGGGCGCACGGCCACCGCATCCCAGGACACGCCCGGACACGACCCCAAATCCCTACCCAAAAGGACAGAATCCGGACAAAACGGATGTCCGTTTGGGGTCGCGCGAGGCCAACTCCACCGCGCGACCCTATCCTGTCCAGTCCCGTCCGTTTGGGGTAAAACGGACAAACGAGGCGGCCCAGCGCGCGGGAGCAAACAGACTTTTGTCCGTTTTGTGTCCGCTTTCGACCCATCCACGGCCCAAGTTTGCGCCGCTTTTGGGGTGAAACAAACACCACGCGGACGCGCGGGTCGTCTGTGCGTGTCCTCCCCTGGCTCGCCCGTCGGTGGCACAGGGCGGGCCTTTTTCTATCCGCCTCCCTCCCTCCGGCCGCACTCCCTCCACTCTTCCCCACTCTTCCCCTTGCTGCCGCCGCCGCTGCCATTACAGCCGTGCAGTTCGGACGCGAGCTCGCCCAGCCCCTTCCCCTCGGCGCCGCCGAGCTACCCAACCACGGCCACCTGGTGTGCGCACCCGCCGGCCGGATTTGGGGCGGATCCGGTCGGTCTTGAGCTCGGCCGGCTGTGGAAGGCCTAGCCGCGCCATGGACTGCCCGGGCACCTCATCGGAAGGCCCTGCCAGGGCCGCAAGGCCACATGCAGGCAGTGGCTCCTCCTCTAGCCGCTCGGATCTGCACCGTCGGTGGTCCGCCGGCAGATACACAAATGGCGGTCGGCCGGGCTCGGTGCTTGCCCAAAAGCTCACCGGCGCACCGTTGCCACTCATTAAGTGCGTCCACTGCCCAAGGATGGTCGTGCGCCGCGTGTCTACAACGCCGGAACATCCCGGATGGGTGTTCATCAAATGCTTAAACGACGGGGTATGCGCTTTTTTTAGCTTCGGCCTGTGCTCTAGATTTGACTAGTTGTGCTAACTTCAAATTTTGTTGTGTAGAATGGATGCAAGTTTTGGTATTGGGAAGAAGAGTACATCGATATATTGATAGAGCGAAATTTAGTACATGTTCGTGCACTTTTAGCTAGCATAGAGGCTGTAAATAAGACAAGTGCACTTGTTGCTAGATTAGAGGCTAGACACGAGACTAGTTCTGAGGAAGCAACATCTACTTCTGACTTGAAGAAGAAAGGAGGATGCCAGATCAAGCCTCCTCCATAGATCAGCAATGAGTGCACCGAGAAGGCCCTAACCCAACTCAAGGGGGCAGTTATGGAAGTTGGCTATCTTCTAAAATGTATTCTTGTTGTTCTTATTTTCTTTGGCCTTGCTTTACTAGTCAAAATGTGATGATGTATTGTCATGTACCAAAAACGAATGATAAAAAAAGTTAAGTACTTGCAAAGAAAAATGCACGCGGACATGATGCGGCCGGGATGCGTCCGCGCGCTTGGTGCACGGCCACCGCATCCCAGGACACGCCCGGACACGACCCCAAATCCCTACCCAAACGGACAGAATCCGGACAAAATGGGCGTCCGTTTGGGGTCGCGCGGTGGAGTTGGCCTAATAAGATTCGCCTAATGACCACCACGCTACAGTGGCGGTACTTTGTCACCGACCAACGAATGCCAAAGGAGGCAGGTAAGTGTTTGAGGGGTAACTCGCTGCCTCGGAAGGATGTCATCATCACTTATGCAGGTGTGCTATGGGTGACCATGCCTTCACGTTACGAGCTATACAAGTCTACCCTAGGGCCTATTCGGCCCATGGACGCCCTCGGCAAGATCTTCCGGGATCCTATAAATAGGGGAGGTCGAAGCCTCAGCAGGGGTCAACCTTTTGGAGAGCAGAAGCAGTATAGATCTACCTTTTCGCCTTGTAAGAGACACATTGTAGTTCCATACCATTGCAATACAAAACAAAATAGGAGTAGGGTATTACACCAAGAAGGTGGCCTAAACTTGGGTAGTTCTCTGTGTTCATTCGTAGTTCATCCACCATATTTGCTCACGGCTTAGGTTCGCTGGACGTGTTTAGTCCCTGGTCGAACTCTCAAAGAGTTATTGCTCACAACTCATATGTAGGTTCTTAGAAAAGCGGCATTTGGCACACCAGGTAGGGGACTGGGGAGTTCTCAACGATCCTGGTCGATGTCCCCCATCTCTTTGTGTACTCCCCCGGGCCAGTGCGCCGGATAAGGTGGGAGGCGATGGACCTCCCTGATTGCTCACCCATGATGAAGAACTCCGGTCGTCGACGCCATTAAACCAGAACAACTACCACAAGGACCGTCTCACAAATATACCATGCGTTTGGCGTCGTGGGACGCATCCCCGGCTCCTGGCCACTTTAACAAATCAACAAACGGGGGCCCTAAGGTTGCCCTTCACTAGGCAAGGGGTGGCCCCGCACGAACGATGCGTCCTTTGTGCATGCGGTGGTAACCTCAATGGTGTGAAGCCTAGATTTATCCTTAAATAGCCGCGGTGGTTCCTGTTGGGGATATTACTACTGAACGTAAACCGGCCAGGAGTAGCCGGATTAACTTTATGAAGATTAGAAGCCCATGAAGACGTAAGAATGATGGCGCTTTACGAAGGTCCAAGGCCCAAAGGCGAGTTAAGGCATGTAGATGTAAACCGACCTTATTATGTAACTTGCATTGTAAGATAGGAAGGATAGAGACCGAGCTGGAGACGTTTATGATCCGGCCTCGGGACTCTGTAAACCGGCGGGCGTCAGCCTATGTATATAAAGGGACGACCTGGCAGCGGTTTAGGGAGGCAAAGCGGATTCGCTCCCTGGTCATCGAAATCATAGCAATACCAACACAACTAGACGTAGGCTTTTACCTTCATCGAAGGGGCCGAACTAGTATAAAAACCCTCGTGTCCCTTGTCCGGTTTAACCCCTTTAAGCTAACCCGTATCGATGGCTCCACGACTAAGTCCTTTCACGAGGACATCTGCCGTGACAAAACCACGACAGTTGGCACCCACCGTGGGGCTATCGCACGACGGTTTCGAGTTCTTGAAGGGCAGCTTCGAAGGACTCAAGGGATACGCTGTGGGCCGGATGACGAAGAGTCGTCGCGGCAAGCTCTACATCGACGACGCAGGATGGGGTCCCGAGGCCGGTTCAATTGAATATGGGTACCGGGTCCCCTTTGGTGGGATTCACGTCTTCATCGGCAAGATCGGCGAACCGGGCCCTGAGCCGGACACCTGCACCGACATCATCGAGACGGCTCAGCGTGCAAGGTCTCCCCAGATTCAGCCCGCAGCAAGGCATGTTTTCGTAGGTGTCATCCATGGAGCAGAATATGAGGATGGACCGGCATTTGATGGGGAGGCCGTTGTCTGTTCTGATGATGAGTCTTCAACCGGAGAGACCGAGTCGCTGTATCAGCTGCAGGACGGCCGGATTAGTGGAGGTTCCGATGGCAACAGTATTCCGGACCCCTCGATCTGCCAAGCCGGGTCGCAGTCTTCATGGCCAGTACACAACCAGCGCAGCACTCTTCTACCACCGCGGCAATGCTCTCCGGTTCAGCAACAGCAACGCCAGCGGGAGCAGGGGGCTCTGCGCCGCCTCCGGCTCAGGTTTTGTCTAATTTGTTCGATGCTTTGGCAACATTGATGGCAACAGAGGTGGATGCAGCAACCCGAGATCAGCACAATGCGGAGATTGCAAATGTGAAAGATCAAATAACTCAGGCTAAAGCGGACCTGGCAATAGAGAACGCCAGGATGGCTATAGAATGGGCCGAGTTGGAAGCTCAGGCCTACCAGCTTAGGCTGGATCAGAGTGCCTCAGATGATGTCATGAGGAGGAGATACCGGTCGCACCTCCCGCTGGGTTATGAGCCAAGAAATCTCTTCAACACGCCAGGAGCAGGAACCAGTAACCAGCCGGTGGGAAACCAGACTGAGGTACCGGGAACAGGGGCGCCGGTTCAGCCGCGCACGATGAACCCCCCTCATCAGAACAACATTGTGCCGCGGTACGTGATGACGCCTCCGGGGCATTACTCCAACCCGTTGGATAACATTGTGGCCGCCGCTTCACGATTGGCAGCCCTCCTAATGGACGGCGAGTCACCAGTGGCGATTGAGACACGACGGGCCAGAGAGCTCCTTCAAACAGCTTTAAACCAGCAGCAGTCTTATTCGCATAGTCGCGAGAGGATTCATTCCACCCCCTGCCCGAGTCGGAGCTACAACAAGCACGTTGAGGATGAGCCGGCCGTGTCAAGCAGTGCACGTCACCGTAACTCGCCACGAGGGCATAACCCGGCAGGTGGTGGTGCTAATGCGCAGGATGTGGTGGATCATGGTCGTGCACGTCGAGAAGCCGAGTTAGCAGCTCAGCACGCCGCTCGTCAACCTACTCTGGTTCGTCCTACCATTTCAGTGGAGCCAGGCATGGTCTTCAGATTTTTAGGGGTGCCGTGTCTTACGCCCGCGTTGCGTAATGTACGACTGCCCAAGGATTTTAAAGGCCCTCATAAGGTGCCCAATTACACCGCCGATTTGCAACCAGAGTCATGGGTTGAAAGTTATGAGATGGCAATGGAGATGCTGGATGTGGATGAAGCGGTGTGTGCTAAATACTTCACCATGATGTTGGAGGGGACAGCTCGTACTTGGTTAAAGAGCTTACCGGCTAACTCTGTCGGGTCATGGGCCGAGTTAAAACACCGGTTTATCTAGAATTTTAAAGATACTTGCAAGCAGCCTATGTCGATTGTGGACCTGGCCGCTTGTGTTCAAGAGGATGGGGAGTCTACAACCCATTGGGTGAAGCGGGTCTCAACTATTCTGCATTCGTCGGATCGCATCAACGCGGATACAACAGTTTTGACGTTGGAGGGCAATTGCAAGTTTCTACCGTTAAAACTGAAATTAGGAAGGCTCAAACGTCACTGCAATGACATGTCAACGCTTATGGCTGCTTTGGTTAAATATGCCGATTCAGATAATACCAAAGACCCCGACCCAGAGGAGGACAAACGGGGGAAAGGGAAGAAGAACGGCAACACCAAGAGACAGTAGCATAACCCGGCAGGTCATGGGAACAATGGTAAGCGCAAAGCAGACAATAGTTTGGACTTTGTGGCTAACACCAATGCTCAGGATAACGGTCAGCGTCGTAAGGACAAACAGCCCCAGAGGGGCGGAGGGTCAGGCCCCGATCTGGAGCGCCTGTTAAATCAACCTTGTCCAAAGCATGGATCAAAGGAGAGGCCAGCTTCACATCTATGGAAGGATTGTTTCATCATGCGAGAGTTCAAGAACTCTAATATGTTTCAATACGACAATGGCCCGCCCGGCGGTTCAGGAGGTGGTTTTCATGGGCCGGGTTATGGAGGCAGCAGCTCCGGTTCAGGATTTCAAGGCAATCAAACCGGACATGGCAATCAAGGGAACCAGGGCAACCAGGGAGGTTATAACCATCAGGGGAATCAACAACAACAAGAGTCGGGTTATCAGAGCAATCCGAAGCAGTTGAATAGTGGGCAGTATCATGTCTTCACTACTAGCTTATGCAAGCGTGATCAGAAGCTTCACAAGAGGGCCGTGAACTTTGTTGAACCGGCAGTGCCTCAGTATTTACGCTGGTCTGAGCAACCAATTTTATGGAGTCGAGAGGATCACCCACCCCGGGTAGATAATCCAGGTCATCTGGCCTTAGTGGTGGCACCTCAAGTTGGGGGGTATAAGTTCACCAAGGTGCTCATGGATGGTGGAAGTAGTATCAACATCCTTTACTATGATACCTTCCGCCGTATGGGATTGACAGATAAAAATCTTAAACCGTCGAACACTGTTTTTCACGGTGTGGTGCCTGGTAAGTCTGCTATCCAGTGGGCAAGATAGCCCTAGAGGTGGCTTTTGGAGATGATCATGACTCAAGGTCAGAAACATTGACTTTTGAGGTGGTGAAAATCAAGAGTCCATATCATGCCCTATTTGGACGACCGGCTTATGCCAAGTTCATGGCGAGGCCGTGTTATGTTTATCTACAACTTAAGATGCCGGGTCATAAAGGGACCATCACAGTACATGGGAGCAGGAAGATTGCTTTGGAATGTGAAGAGGGTGATGCGGCTTATGCTGAGTCGGTTTGTGCCACAGAGGAGCTGAAGTTTTATAAAGACAAGGTTGATCCGGCCGACATGACTTGTTTGAAAAAACCAACTATAGAGCATGACCCAGCGTTGAAGTTTAAATCGGCTACAGACACTAAGATGGTTGATTTTGTTCCTGGCGATTCATCCAAGCAGTTCAGCATCAGCGCTAACCTGGATCCAAAATAGGAAAGTGCGCTCATCGAGTTCATCCGTGAGAACCGAGACATCTTTGCATGGAAGCCTTCTGACATGCCAGGTGTACCGAGGGAACTCGATGAGCACACACTTAATATAAGATCCTAAGTTTAAACCGGTCAAGCAGTTTCTCCGCCGCTTTAACGAAGAAAGGCGTAAGGCTATTGTTGAGGAGGTAGCTCGGCTGTTGGCCGCAGGGTTTATCATGGAGGTCTTTCACCCGGAGTGGCTGGCTAATCCGGTGTTGGTCCTTAAGAAAAACGGCACTTGGCGTATGTGTGTGGACTACACAGACTTGAACAAGGCTTGCCCAGCCGATCCCTTTGCCCTCCCTCGTATTGATCAGATTATTGATGCTACGACAGGTTGTGACCATTTGTGTTTTCTGGATGCTTATTCCGATTATCATCAGATCAAAATGGCAGTTAAGGACCAGGAGAAGACAGCTTTTATAACTCCCTTTGGAGCCTTCTGCTATGTCTCTATGCCCTTTGGGCTCAAGAGTGCCCAGGCAACTTATCAGCGTTGTGTTCAGAATTGTCTTCATAAGCAGATTGGGTGCAATGTTCATGCATATGTGGATGATATTGTGGTGAAGTCCAGGAAGGAGGAAACATTGATAGATGACTTGAGGGAGACTTTTGACAACCTCCGGGTTTACAAGATGATGCTTAATCCGGACAAATGTGTCTTTGGTGTTCCGGCCGGCAAGCTTTTGGGTTTTCTGGTGTCTAACGGGGGAATTGAGGCTAATCCAAAAAAAATCAGGTATCACGTCCCTGGCTAAACCGGCATGTATCAATGACGTTCAATGTTTAGCAGGCCGGATTGCGGCTTCGAGCCAGTTTATCAGTCGTTTTGCGGAGAAAGCTATGCCTTTATATCAGATGTTAAAGAAAACAGATGACTTTGTCTGGAGTGACGCGACTGATAAAGCGTTTGAGGATTTGAAGAGACAGTTAGCTGAACCGTCTGTCCTTGCGGCTCCGGTCGGTAAAGAGCCTTTACTGCTATACGTGGCTGCTAACGCCCGGGCTATCAGTGTGGCTATTGTTGTGGAGCGCAAGGAGGCTGGAAAGGAGTATCCGGTTCAATGGACGGTTTATTATATCAGTGAGGTGCTTATCGAATCAAAGGAGAGGTATCCGCATTGCAGAAGCTGGTGTATGGGGTGTTTATGGCAAGCTGGAAGCTCAAGCATTATTTTTAGGGTCATCCTATCACAGTGGTCAGTTCAGCCCCTCTGGGAGATATCATTCAAAACAGAGAAGCAACTGGCCGGATTGCTAATTGGGCTATTGAGCTTGGACCTCACGGACTCAAATATACACCTCGCACAACGATCAAATCTCAAGCACTCGTGGACTTCATCAATGATTGGACCGAGTTGCAGGCGCCAGAGGAAAAGCCAAACAATACTTATTGGACTATTCACTTTGATGGGTCCAGGCAATTGGAAGGCTCGGGGGCTGGAGTCATATTAACTTCCCCACGAGGTGACAAGTTTTGTTATGTTCTTCGCTTAATGTTCCCTTGCACTAACAATGCAGCTGAGTATGAGGCCTTACTCCACGGTCTTCGAATGCCTAAGGAGATGAACTTAAGCCGGGTTAAGTACTTCGGTGACTCGGACCTAGTGGCTCAACAGGTATCTGGCACTTGGGATTCTAAGGACCCACTCATGGCTCCATATCGATGAGAGATGGACATAGTGGCTGGTCATATCAAGGGCTATCAAGTTGACCATATAGACCGGCGAAAGAATGAAGCGGTGGACGCTTTAAGTCGTCTAGGCTCTCAGCGTAAACCGGTGCCACCTAATATCTTTCTCGATGTACTTCATAATCTGTCGGTCAAGATACCCACAGAGGAGGAGTTGGCTATTCCTGACCCGGAGGCCCAGTTGCACGTAACTGGGTGATTATAAAGGTGCTCTACAGGTGTCTCTGAAGGTACTTGTTGGGTTGGCATATTTCGAGACTAGGATTTGTCACTCCGATTGTCAGAGAGGTATCTCTGGGCCCTCTCGGTAATGCACATCACTTAAGCCTTGCAAGCATTGCAACTAATGAGTTAGTTGCGGGATGATGTATTACGGAACAAGTAAAGAGACTTGCCGGTAACGAGATTGAACTAGGTATTGAGATACTGACGATCGAATCTTGGGCAAGTAACATACCGATGACAAAGGGAACAACGTATGTTGTTATGCAGTCTGACCGATAAAGATCTTCGTAGAATATGTGGGAGCCAATATGAACATCCAGGTTCCGCTATTGGTTATTGACCGGAGACGTGTCTCGGTCATGTCTACATAGTTCTCGAACCCGTAGGGTCCGCACGCTTAAAGCTTCGATGACGGTTATATTATGAGTTTATATGTTTTGATGTAACGAAGGTTGTTCGGAGCCCCGGATGTGATCCCGGACATGACGAGGAGTCTCGAAATGGTCGAGACACGAAGATTTATATATTGGAAGCCTATGTTTGCATATCAGAAGTGTTCCAGGTGAAATCGGGATTTTACCGGAGTACCGGGAGGTTACCGGAACCCCCCGGGAGGTAAATGTGCCTTAGTGGGCCTTTACGGAGAAGAGGAGAGGCGGCCAGGGCTGGGCCGCGCGCCCCTCCCCCCTAGTCCGGATAGGACAAGGAGAGGGGGCGGTGCCCCCCTTCCTTCTCTCCCTCCTCTTTCCCCCTCCCGAATCCTATTCCAACTAGGAAAGGGGGGAGTCCTACTCCCGATGGGAGTAGGACTCCTACTGGCGCGCCCTCTCCCTGGCCGGCCGCACCCCCTTGCTCCTTTATATACAGGGCAGGGGGGCACCTGATAGACACAACAATTGATCGTTTGATCTTTTAGCCGTGTGCGGTGCCCCCCTCCACCATAGTCCACCTCAATATTGTTGTAGCGGTGCTTAGGCGAAGCCCTGCGTCGGTAGAACATCAATATCGTCACCACGCCGCCGTGCTGACGAAACTCTCCCTCAACACTCGGCTGGATCGGAGTTCGAGGGACGTCATTGGGCTGAACGTGTGCTGAACTCGGAGGTGCCATACGTTCGGTACTTGATCGGTCGGATCGTGAAGACGTACGACTACATCAACCGCGTTGTGCTAACGCTTCCGCTTTCGGTCTACGAGGGTACATGGACAACACTCTCCCCTCTCGTTGCTGTGCATCACCATGATCTTGCGTGTGCGTAGGAATTTTTTTGAAATTACTACGTTCCCCAATAGTGGCATCCGAGCCAGGTTTTATGCGTAGATGTCATATGCACGAGTAGAACACAAGTGAGTTGTGGGAGATATAAGTCATACTGCTTACCAGCATGTCATACTTTGGTTCGGCGGTATTGTTGGATGAAGCGGCCCGGACCGACATTACGCGTACGCTTACGCGAGACTGGTTCTACTGACGTGTTTTGCACACAGGTGGCTGGCGGGTGTCAGTTTCTCCAACTTTAGTTGAACCGAGTGTGGCTACGCCCGATCCTTGCGAAGGTTAAAACAACACCAACTTGACAAACTATCGTTGTGGTTTTGATGCGTAGGTAAGAACGGTTCTTGCTAAGCCTGTAGCAGCCACGTAAAACTTGCAACAACAAAGTAGAGGACGTCTAACTTGTTTTTGCAGGGCATGTTGTGACGTGATATGGTCAAGACATGATGCTAAATTTTATTGTATGAGATGATCATGTTTTGTAACCGAGTTATCGGCAACTGGCAGGAGCCATATGGTTGTCGCTTTATTGTATGCAATGCAATCGCCATGTAATGCTTTACTTTATCACTAAGGGGTAGCGATAGTCGTGGAAGCATAAGATTGCCGAGACGACAACGATGCTATGATGGAGATCAAGGTGTCACGCCGGTGACGATGGTGATCATGAGGGTGCTTCGGAGATGGAGATCACAAGCACAAGATAATGATGGCCATATCATATCACTTATATTGATTGCATGTGATGTTTATGTTTTATGCATCTTATCTTGCTTTGATTGACGGTAGCATTATAAGATGATCTCTCACTAAATTTCAAGATAAAAGTGTTCTCCCTGAGTATGCACCGTTGCCAAAGTTCGTCGTGCCCAGACACCACGTGATGATCGGGTGTGATAAGCTCTACGTCCATCTACAACGGGTGCAAGCCAGTTTTGCACACGCAGAATACTCAGGTTAAACTTGACGAGCCTAGCATATGCAGATATGGCCTCGGAACACTGAGACCGAAAGGTCGAGCATGAATCATATAGTAGATATGATCAACATAGTGATGTTCACCATTGAAAACTACTCCATTTCACGTGATGATCGGTTATGGTTAGTTGATTTTGATCACGTGATCACTTAGAAGATTAGAGGGATGTCTTTCTAAGTGGGAGTTCTTAAGTAATATGATTAATTGAACTTAAATTTATCATGAACTTAGTACCTGATAGTATATTGCTTGTCTATGTTTGATTGTAGATAGATGGCCCGTGCTGTTGTTCCGTTGAATTTTAATGCGTTCCTTGAGAAAGCGAATTTGAAAGATGATGGTAGCAATTACACGGACTGGGTCCGTAACTTGAGGATTATCCTCATTGCTACACAGAAGAGTTACGTCCTGGAAGCACCGCTGGGTGTACCACCTGCACCAGCAACTGCAGACATTGTGAATGTCTGGCAGTCGCGTGTTGATGACTACTCGATAGTTCAGTGTGCCATGCTTTACAGCTTAGAACCGGGACTTCAACGATGTTTTGAACGTCATGGAGCATATGAGATGTTCCAGGAGTTGAAGTTAATATTTCAAAAGAATGCCCGGATTGAGAGATATGAAGTCTCCAATAAGTTCTATAGCTGCAAGATGGAGGAGAATAGTTCTGTCAGTGAGCATATACTCAAGATGTCTGGGTACTGCAATCACTTGATTCAACTGGGAGTTTGTCGGAGTAAATAGCCATGGGTAGCCTAGCCGGCTTCCCCTGGCCCTTCTGAAAAAATTACGAGCCCGCCCGGCTCTCAAGAATCCAAGACATGGGGCCGCCTTCCTCTTGCTGGCTGCCACCCAGGCCGGTTTTCGGAAGGCGGTCCAACTTTAGCCCTCATGAGAAGGCCGACTCCAAGAAGCTGGCCATGAGAAGGCCGACTCCAAGAAGCCGGCCATGAGAAGGCCGACTCCAAGAAGCCGGCTCCCATAAAGCGGTCGAGACCGTACCCTCAAAGTTTGCACCCACCGAACGGCGGAGCGACGGGGCGTGGCTACAGTGAAGCCTGCCACCCCCGAATCCCGGAGCACGCCTGGCACAGTGCGCCGTACGGGGTAGGCATGACCCGTCCGGCACGACACTGTTGCCATGTTGACCCTGGCATCACCCACGACGGGCCGCCGGCGTGGCCCACGGACGGTGGGCCCCCTTTGAGCAGAGAGACGCCCGAAGGCGGCCACGCCTCCAACCAGTCGGCCCAAGACAGAGCCGGCCCCCCGCAGCCGGCTTGCCGCCTCCCTCGAAGAAGACGCCCCATTAAGGAGACAAGACACGGTGAGGCTACAGCGATCGCCTGACAGGCGGCGGTACTGTAGCCGCGCTTACCACGATGAAGCCCACGTCAACAAGATGGAGCCACAGTAACCAGCCGCCGACCAGGCCCTGGACAGTGGGGCCTGCCTATCGACCGAGGGGCCGGCAGCTGGCGGGACCCACCAGTCGGCGGGCCCCAGCAGCCGGCGCAGAAGCCGGCGAGCGCAGTCACAGATGGCTGGGCCCCGCGCCCAGTCGGATTACCATTGTACCCCCGGGAGGTGGGCCTATATAAACCCCCCGGAGCACCCATGCAAAGGGTTGGACCCCTTGCTAGTTCTAGACACCACACAAGGAGAAGAAGCAGGCTAGCCGTGCCCTTCTTCCTCCTCCCACCAAACAGCTCAAGGAGCGTTGTGTAGCTACTTGATTCATCTAGTGAACATGCGGAGACCCCGCAGAGCAGCAGTAGGGGTGTTATCTCCACGGAGAGCCCCGAAGTTGGGTAAGATCCGCCGGCGTGCATGTCTTCGCCTAATCCCGTTTCCAGGCACCGGCGATGTCTTACTGGCTCCCACAATGATAAGCCACCCGTTGGCATATGTTGCACCTACCACCCGACATTTGGCGCCCACCGTGGGGCCAGGTGCACCGTCGTCCGGAGACCTGTTCTGGACGGGAACCTTATTCCTCCCCCGCGAGCGTAGCCAGCCCGGCACGCCCGATGGCACTTGCCACGACGCGCTGCAAGGCGTCACCAGCATCTGCGCGGCGAGTAGCCTCGCCGATCTCCTCGACGAAACTCTCATCTCCAACGAGCTCGCCTCTGATGCGGTCACCGACCACCTCGCCAACCTTCTCGGCCAGCTCCATGTCTCCAGCGAGCCCGCTACGGACCTGGAGTCGGTTGGCTCCACTGACCCGATGCCTGTCGACTCCGACACGGCCTCCTACGACACCTTCCCCACCAACGTCATGATCTACAACGACCCGCTTCCTCGAGCCGATGGCTGCGATGCTGTCACCACCGAAGTGATGGTTGTCGGCCACGGCGGCCCAGCCGACGAGATCGCCCACGGCCCACGACTTGTCCGCTCCCCTCCCGGCTAATGCCGACGACGAAGCACTGGAGGCACGCCGCCTCGCCCTCCTCGCAGAGGGCCAGAGGCTGGCTTCCGTAAGACGCCTCACTGAGGCCTATCAGCGCGAAGCTGACCGCGCCGCCTTCGGCACGCCGGCCCCGGGCGGGCCAAGCTGGGCCGGCCTTGTCAAGCAACGCGGCGCCGTCATCGCCGACACGCTGGGAGTCGACCGCCCGGTCTATGCCACTCTGCTCGAGAACTTGCATGCCGCCCAGGCGGCTGTAGACGAGTTGGACGGCTTGGAGGCCGAAGACCTCCCCACATGACCCGGCGCATCCAGCAATTGATTGACGCAGCCGCGCAGCGACACGAAGCCGACGCCCGCGCGGAAAGCCCTCCCCCGCGCCAAGAACACGGCGCGACGTCCCGGACGCCGACTACGAGCAACACCCACGCGCGACCCGAGAAGGAGCTGGCTGCCAGCCGCAGCCGGACCCGGATCTCCATCGAGCGAGACGCGGACGGTCATCCCCGAGCCATGGAATGGCGTGGCGACCTGCCTCCGCCTCCGCCCCATGGAGAGAGATATCCCGCCCCGCCGCCAGTGGCGCACCCGACTCTCAGCGGCCGGCTAGGCCGCCGTGAAGGAATCGGCGAGAACGACGCCCGCCATCGGATCGACCGCCTGGCGCGATCCCTGGCGTTGGAAGAAGAAGACGATGTCGGCCCGCCTTGTTTCGGCCCCCGCATCCGCGACGAGCCCTTTCCCAAAGGGTTCTCGCTCCCAAGAGACACGCCCAAGTACAACGGCTCCGTGAAGCCGGAAGATTGGTTGATCGACTACTCCACGGCGGTTAGCATAGCCAACGGCAACCGGCGCGTTGCCGTGAAGTACGTGCCCCTCATGCTGCAAGGCACGGCGCGGACCTGGCTCAACAACCTCAAGCCGCGTAGCATCAACAGCTGGCTAGATTTCACAGAAGCCTTCATCCGCAACTTCACCAGCACCTACAAGCGAGCTCCCAAGCCCAGACAGCTCTCCTTGTGCGTACAAGGCCCCGCCGAGTCCACTCGCGATTACTCACGCATTGGGCCGAGCTACACAACTCCTGTGAAGGGGTGCACGAGGTGCAAGCCATAGAATACTTCACAGCCGGATGCCGAGAAGGCACCCTCCTCAAGCACAAGCTCCTCTGCGACGAGCCGGCTACCCTCGACGAGCTTCTGGACATAGCGGACAAGTACGCCACCACCGACTCCTCGATGAAGACCGAGCTTCGGGTAGACGCGTCCGGAAAGGTACTCAACCCGGCGCCCAAGACGCCGGCTGGGGATTCCGGCCGACTCCCCCACTCGAACGACCACAAGCGCAAGGGCCCCGCGCCGCCTCCCGCCAGTCGGCAGGTGGCCACAGTCGAAGACGCGCCGCCTGAAGAGCGACCGGCGCCCAAGAAGCCCAAGGGCGGCAGGCCGGCTTGGCAGCCCGCCTTCTCCTATGAGCAAACTCTCGACGCCCCTTGCAAGTTCCACAGCGGCGCGAAGCCGTCCAACCACACGACCCGGAAGTGCCATTGGCTCACCCGAATCTCTAAAGGCGAAGGGCTCGCGCCGCCTCCGCCTGCTGGCCCGCCGCCTCCGGCCGCTCGGCCCGCAGTCGGAGCCGTGCATGACGAGTTCCCTGACGAGCAAGCAACCTACATCGTCTTTACAAGCCAGCCCGAAGACCGGCGCAGCAAACGCCAAGAGCGCCAGGAAGTTAGCGTGGTCGCTGCCAACCCCGCCGGACACATGCATTGGTCAGAAAAGCCCATCAGCTGGAGCCGGGCCGACCATCCGGAGGTGATGCCGTCTCCCGGCTCTTATGCTTTGGTCTTGGAAGCCACCCTTGCAACGGACAGACGCGTCGCCCGCTTCTCCCGTGTGTTGATAGACGGCGGGAGCAGCATCAACATCATGTACCGTGACACCCTGGAAAAGCTAAACGTCAAGACGAAGCAGCTCACGCCTACTCGGACAGTGTTTCATGGCATCGTACCGGGCTTATACTGTGCCCCCATTGGCAAGATCAAGATCGATGTACTTTTTGGGGACAAGGAGCATTTCCGCCGAGAAGCGATCTGGTTTGAAGTGGTGGACCTGGAGAGCCCTTACCATGCATTGCTTGGCCGACCTGCCTTGGCCAAATTCATGGCAGTTCCCCACTATGCATACCTCAAGATGAAGATACCAAGCACCAAAGGCGTCATCACCGTAGCCGGTGATTACAAGAAGTCCTCTGAGTGCGCGGCGGCCAGCAGCCGGCTGGCCAAGTCCCTTGTGATTGCCGAAGAGAAGAAGATGTTGGACCGAGTCGTGGCCATAGCCGGCAAGCCGTCGGCCGTGTCCCCCGACCCCAAGGAGCATGACGCTCAAGGATCTTTCCAGCCGGCCAAGGAGACGAAGAAGATACCTCTTGACCCCGAGCATCCAGAGAGGTTTGCCGTCATCGGGGCAAACCTGAACAGCAAATAGGAAGGCGAGCTCGCCGATTTCCTCCGTGAGAATCGGGACATCTTTGCATGGTCCCCCAAGGACATGCCGGGTGTTCCGAGGAAATTCGCCGAGCACAAACTACACGTTCGAGAAGACGCAAAGCCAGTCAGACAACCCCTTCGTCGACTGTCAGAAGAGAAACGCAGAATTGTAGGGGAGGAGATAGCCCGGCTTTTGGCAGCCGGCTTCATTATGGAAGTTTTCTTTCCAGAGTGGCTCGCCAACCCGGTCCTCGTGCTAAAGAAGAACAACAAGTGGCGCATGTGCATAGACTACACAAGCCTCAACAAGGCCTGCCCCAAAGATCCCTTTGCCCTGCCAAGGATTGACCAAGTGATAGACTCCACAGCCGGATGCGAGCTGTTGAGTTTCTTGGATGCTTACTCCGGATATCACCAGATAAAGCTGGATCCGGACGACCGCCTGAAGACCGCCTTCATCACGCCATTTGGAGCCTTCTGCTACCTGACTATGACATTCGGCTTGAGAAATGCCGGTGCCACTTTTCAGCGTTGCATGCAGAAGTGCCTCCTCAAGCAACTCGGCAGAAACGCTCACGTTTACGTGGACGACATCGTGGTGAAGACGGAGAAGCGCGGCACCTTGCTGGGAGACCTCAAGGAAACGTTTGAGAACTTGCGCCGATTTCAAATCAAGCTCAACCCCGAGAAATGCGTGTTCGGAGTGCCAGCCGGCCAGCTCCTAGGCTTCCTGGTCTCCGAACGCGGCATCGAATGCAACCCGATGAAGATCAAGGCCATCGAGAGAATGGCGATCCCCACCAAGCTTCGAGACATTCAGAAGTTCACCGGGTGCTTGGCCTCCTTGAACCGCTTCATCAGCCGGCTCGGAGAGAAAGCTCTCCCCCTCTACCGCCTCATGAAGAAGAGCACTCACTTCGAGTGGAACGACCAGGCCGACCAAGCTTTTCACGAGCTGAAGAAGATGCTGGCCACGCTGCCTGTCCTCGTGGCGCCGACTGAGAAAGAGCCCATGCTCCTCTACATCACCGCAACCAGCCGGGTGGTCAGCACCGTCATCGTAGTCCAGCGCCCAGAAGAAGGCCGAGGCCAGCCGGTCCAGAGGCCGGTGTATTATTTGAGCGAGGTGCTGTCCGCCTCAAAGAAGAACTACCCGCACTACCAGAAGATGTGTTACGGCATGTACTTCACCGCCAAGAAGCGGAAGCCCTACTTTCAAGAGCATCCCGTCACGGTCGTATGCACCGCCCCGCTAGCCGAGATCATAGGCAGCCGGGACGCATCCGGCCGGGTGGCGAAATGGGCCATCGAGCTGGCCCCCTACACGATCTTCTACCAGCCCCGCACTGCCATCAAGTCCCAAGCATTGGCCGACTTCCTCGTCGACTGGGCCGAGACCCAGTACCTGCCGCCGGCTCCCGACTCCACCCATTGGCGCATGCACTTCGACGGGTCCAAGATGCGCACCGGCTTGGGAGCCGGCGTCGTCTTTACCTCTTCGAAAGGCAACAAGCTCAGATACACGCTACAGATCCACTTTGCCGCCTCCAACAACGTGGCCGAATACGAGGTGCTCATACACGGGCTCCGGCTTGCCAAAGAACTTGGCATTCGCCGGATCCTATGTTATGGCGACTCGGACCTGGTGGTCCAGCAATCATCCGGCGACTGGGACGCCAAGGACGCGAATATGGCGAGCTACCGCTTCCTGGTCCAACAACTCAGCGGATACTTTGAAGGATGCAAGTTCCTCCACGTACCACGAGCCGACAACGAGCCAGCCGATGCCCTGGCTCGAATAGGCTCCACTCGGCAAGCAATTCCAACCGGCGTCGCTCTACAACGCCTCTTCAAGCCATCTATCAAGCCGTCTCCAGAGTCCGATTCCATCTTCGTGCCGCCTGACCCTGATGCGGCCGGGTCCGGCTCGAAGAACCAAGTAGGCGACCCCAAGACTCCCGTAGCCGGCCCGGCGACTTCGGCAGCCGGCTCGGGGACTTCGGCAGCCGGCTCGGGGACTGCGGTAGCTGGCCCGGGGACTGCACCAGCACAACAGCCGGCGGCCGACTCCAGCACCTCACCGCCCAGCCCGCCCACCCTGGTGGCAGTAGCCACATTGGCAGTAGAAGAAGTCGCGGCTCCATCATGGGCTCAGTCCATCCTCAACTTCCTAGTAAACCAAGACCTGCCGGCTAACAAAACAGAAGCAAGACAAGTCCAACGTCGAGCCGGAGCATACACAATCGTCAACAGAGAGCTCGTCAAGCGCAGTGTCACTAGAGTCCTCCAACGGTGCGTCAAGCAAGAGAAAGGCATTGCAATCCTCAGAGACATTCACCAAGGAGAATGCGGCCGCCATGCGGCCTCAAGATCACTTGTCGCCAAAGCCTTCCGCCATGGTTTCTTCTGGCCGACTGCTTTGGATGATGCCAAAGAATTAGTTAAACATTGCAAGGGGTGCCAACTCTTTAGCTCCAAGCAACACATGCCGGCCTCGGCACTCAAGACCATTCCCCTCACTTGGCCCTTTGCCGTTTGGGGACTGGACATGGTGGGCCCATTCAAGACGGCGCGCAGCGGCATGACGCATTTGCTTGTCGCCGTGGACAAATTCACCAAGTGGATTGAGGCAAAGCCGATCAAGAAGCTGAATGGGCCGACTGCTGTGACATTCATCGCAGACATAACAGCATGGTACGGTGTGCCACACAGCATCATCACCGACAATGGCACGAATTTTGCCAAAGGAGCCTTGGCACGTTTCTGCGCAGCCCAAGGTATCCGGCTGGACTTAGCATCCGTCGCCCACCCGCAGTCAAACGGCCAGGTCGAGCGAGCCAACGGCCTCATCCTCTCCGGCATCAAGCCCAGATTGGTCGTACCTCTGGAGCGCTCAGCCGGCTGTTGGCTCGATGAGCTGCCGGCTGTCCTCTGGAGTCTGCGCACTACACCAAACAAGTCAACCGGCTTCACCCCTTTCTTCCTTGTGTATGGTGCCGAGGCGGTCATCCCAACTGACGTCGAGTTCGACTCGCCTCGAGTAACCATGTACACGGAAGCGGAGGCCAAGGAAGCACGAGAAGACGGCGTCGACCTGCTGGAAGAAAGCCGGCTGTTAGCCCTCAGCCGATCTGCCATCTACCAGCAGGGTTTGTGCCGCTACCACAGCCGGAAGGTCAGGCCAAGATCTTTCCAAGAGGGCGATCTTGTGCTCCGGCTGATCCAGCGAACAGCCGGCCAGCACAAGCTCTCAGCCCCTTGGGAAGGCCCCTTCGTCATCAGCAGAACTCTAGGCAACGACTCCTACTACCTGATCGACGCACAGAAGCCGAAAGCATGCAAGAGAGACGACTCCGGCAAGGAGTCGGAACGACCATGGAACGCCAACCTCCTTCGAAGGTTTTACAGTTGAAAGGCAGTATGTATCACGCTAACTTTTGTATTAAGTACAAGACAATAGGCCCCCCGAGGAGGGCTCAGGGACTGCCATCCCTTATTTATGAATGAAAAGTATCATGCTTATGACCTTGTCGTGTCATTTACTTATTCCGTCCGGCACCGAGTTCGACTAGTCGGCTCGGGGACTGGCCGACTGGAGTTATGTTAGAAGTCCTACCCGCAGTCAGACAAGTAGTGTGCCGGCTCCCAAGCCTTCTCTTGCCAAAAGTCGCAGTTCGAAGAACCGGCTGTCCGGCTGGCAAGAGTTAAAAGCAGGAACGGGCACCCACACGAAAAACGGCTAGGGACTAACGGACTAATATAACAAAAGCCGGTTTTTCTCCCACCGCCGACTGGCTACCAGAGTAGCCGGCCGGCCGGTTTCCATTCACTTCACTTCAATCCAAGAAAGCTCAAGTACTTGCCTCCCCAAAGAGGGAAGGCGGCAAAGGAAAAAGCCTAAGGACAAAAAAGCATACGCGAATGGAAACCAAACATGCACATAATAATATTTACATAAAAATACCTCCGAGAGGCCAGCATTCAACATAGTTTGGATACACCCCCAGTGGGTGGAACTGCGAAAACTTAACAAAGATTGTTCAAAAGACAACAAGCAGGAAAGATAAAGACGGCAGGTCAAGCTGGCGGAGCGGCCGATGAGCCAGACTGGTTGGCGGAGACGGTCGTGCCAGCTGAAGGAGCGGCCGGCTGGCGAACTTCGGCTTTGTCGCCGCCTCCCACAGAGGGCGCGCTTGCACGCGCCTCGTTGCTGGAGGCACGGTCGGCCTGAGGTCGGCCGGTTGTTCCACCAGACGGCTCGACGTCTTCGCCGTCCTCCTCTTCGTCATCCTCGCCTTCGTCGCTGGAGGCAATCTCCTCCGCCGAGTCCTCGCCCACCGCCGAGTTCAGCCCGAACCACTCCTCCGGCTGAGCAACACCGTCATCATCGATTTTGGGTGCAAAAATGCTGATGTCGGTGCACTCGGCGATCGTCGAAGCTCGCTGGGCGATAGCCGGCCTCACCTCCTCCAGCTCCGCGTCGGCCTCCATCCGCCAAGTGCACAGCTGGTCCAGGCTCAGCCCTGGGTACCAAGCCCGAACGAACTCCAACGCCCGCCCGGCTCCGAGGCGGGCCGCCGACGCCTTCCAAGCCTCAAAGCGACCAACTGCGACCTCCAGCCAGTCGGCAGTTCGGCTTGGGGTGCGGGGGATCGTCTCGCCGGGCCAGAGGGCGGCCAACACTTGCGCCCCGGCACGTTGGAGCCGGCGAAGCATCCGATGAGCCGGCTACAACCGCGCCTGGACAGCCAGGAGCTGCTCCTCAAGTGTCCGGTTCGCATCCGGCGCGATGTTGGCCCCCGCCTGACGACGCGCCTCGCGATGGGCCTCAATGCTTTGGGCGGCGAAGGCGGAGTAGCCGGGGAAGTAGTCTGCACAAAAAAAACAACAAGCAACAACTCAAGATAAGCCAAAAACCCAGGCGGCAAGGGGCAGGGGAGAGCCGAGGAAGGCGACTTACCATCGATCAAATCCTCGATCCGGCCGAAGCCTTCGTCCAGGGCTCGCCGGGTCTCAGACCAGCTCGCCGCCTCGGTCTCATACTCCGCCTTCAAGGCGGCTTCGCTATCCTGCGCCGCCTGCAGGGCCGCCTTGTGGCTCTCCTCTTGGTCGGCCAGCTTCTTGGCTAGGCGATCCCGTTCCTGGACCAAGGCGGCGTACTCGGCCTCCTTGGTATGAAGGGCGGCCTTCGCTTCGCCGAGCTCCTTCCTCAAGTCGGCGTTGGCCCCTGAAGACAAAGAAAAAGAAAAACAATAAGGAAAGAGTCGTCAAGAAAGATCCGACCCGACTGCACAGTAGTCGGCCCGAATCTCGGGGACTACACCCAGTGGGTGCGCTGACGCGCCCCCACAGGAGACAGACAAGATCGAGTACTTACTTCGGCTGTCGGCCAGGTCGTCGGTCCTCCAGCTCAACTCCCGAGCCTGGGAGTTGAAGGCGGCAGCACGAAGGTTGTGATATTCCTGAAAATTCAGAAAAAAGCAAAGTAAGGTAGCCGTCGTGAAAGATCCGACCCGACTGCGCAGCAGTTGGCCCGAATCTCGGGGACTACAGCCAGTGGGTGCGCTGACGCGCCCCCACGGAAGAAATTAAGAAAGCAAAGCAGCCAAGAATGAAGGACTCACCCGGATAGTGGCTCGCGTTGACAAGAACTCCTGGGTGAACTGTTGCAGCAGGGCGGCCTGAGCTTGCAGCCGGCTCCGGACCCCTTGAGCCGCCACATTCAGCTCGCCAGTCCCCCCGCTGGGAGTCCACTCGGACGTGGCAGTGCTGGCCGCCTCCAGATCTTCCGCAGACTGGCCTGCGCCCGCGAAGCGGCGCAACTCCGGTGGAGCGGCGCCTCCCCCTGCGCGCCGGCTCGTCGCCGGCTGCACCTCGAGGCCGGCTATGTTCTCCGGCTCACCTCTGGTCGGCCCCTCTGGCGCCGCTGACGATTGGCCGCCTTGGCCCGCTCCGGTTGGCGCTGCTGGCGGCGCTCTCCTCGCAAAGGCCACGGGGTCCTCCTCCCTCTTCATCAGCGGCGGGTCTTGGACGATCTCCTCCGCCAAGGGCAATGGGGTGTCGGGGGCTACGGCTCGGAGAGGAATGGCGAGCAGCGGAGGCTGGTTGCGCGAGCTTTCCGCCTCCGTCTCCGCGGTAGCCGCCTCCGTCTGGGCCTTGGCTGCCGCGTCGGCCTGCTCCCTCGCCGCCTGGGCGGCCGCCTTCTCCGCCGCCTCGCGCTCCTCCCGCGCTTCGCGGGCGTTCCGCTCTGTGGCCTCCCTGAGATCGGCGCGGGGGTCCACGCGGCGGGAGCTCGAAGACCCTCCAGCCGGCCCCACGACGGAGCCGCCCGGACCCCGCTCAAGGGAAAGCAGCGCCCCGTCCAGCAAGCGAGAAAAAGTTAAGAAGAGTATTCAAAGAGAAAGAGAATGATGACGAGCATACGGCAAGGCAATTGAAGACTTACGCTGAGACCGCCAGAGGCTGCTTCACCGCCTTGCGGAAGCGGGCCGCTTTCGCAGCCGCCTCGTCTCGCTTGGTCGCCGCGGTGGAGGCTTTGGAATTCTTCGGCCGACTGCCGAAGAGGCCTGAAGCGGCCCGGCGCTTCTGTGCACCGCCGCCGGCAGCCGGCGCGATAGGCAAGCCCGCGCCCTGATGGTCGGCCGCCAGCTAGCGACGCGGGGCGACTTCGGCTTTGAAATCGTCTGGCCAGTCCTCGAAGCTCGCGGTGAACCTTGAGCCTCCGGGCTCGGCGCTGTCCCCCACAACGGCGTCTTCCATGGCGGCCGCCCCCAAGTCCGGGTCGTCAACGTCGTCCACCGTGCGGTCGGGGGCATACTGGCGTTCAATCCCTGCCGCCCCGGCCGGCGGCGCAAGAAGAGGGTTCTGCTCAAAAGAACCGACTGGTTAGAGGCCGGCCGTCATGAAGCCGGCTGACGGCAAAAAGAAGATAGAGAGAGAAGCTTACCACGGGCGGAGGATTGGCGCGAGAGTACGGCGCCTTGCCGTATTGCCAGTCCCCGGCGAGCTTGCAGTTGGCGATGTAATTAACCATGAGCGCCACCTCTGCGTGGGGCATTTCCCATATGCTCAACCGGCTTGGGTCGAAGCGGCCGCTCATCTGACACATCATATGGGGCCGGCTTTGGAGAGGAAGAATCCGGCGCTCCACGAAGGCGGCCACCAAGTCGGCCCCGCGCAGGCCTTCCGACTGAATCATCACCCGAAGCCGGGAGATGGCGGCGTTCCCGGCCGGAGACAGTGATCGGGACCGGAAACTCCACGAGGGCTGCCTCCCAGCCGGCGGGCCGGCTACGTAAGCCGGCAGGTTGATGTAGTCTCCTTGATCGGCGACGTTCTTCACGTAGAAGTATGATCTCTGCCAGACCTTCACCGACTGGATCAGGGGGATGGGCGGGAATGGGTTGTTCTCACTCGCCCTCCTCATGGCGATGAAGGCCCCGCAGGGGGCGGGCACGCCGGCGACGACGGTGCCGAGTTTGCTCTGGAAGAACTCTCCCCAAAGCTCCAGCGTGGGGAGCAGCCCCAAGAAGCCTTCGCAGAGGGAGACGAAGGCCGACAGCAGCATCACCGCATTGGGCGTGAGGTGATGCGGCTGGAGGTTGTAGAACTCCAGGAAGGAGCGCACAAATCCGCTCGCCGGAAGGCCGAAGCCGCGCAGGCAGTGCGAGCGAAAGACGACCCGCTCACCCTCCTTCGGCGCCGGCGAGATCTCCTTCTCCGGCGCCAGGCGGACCTGAACGAGGTAGGCACCGGGCAGGCGCCGAGTCTGGCGGAGGAACTCCACATGGTCTTCATGGACGTTGGAGCCGTCCCACGAGCTTGACAACGCCATGGGAGCAGGACAATGTGGGGGTGCTGTGATGGGAAGCTGCGACGGCAGCAAGAGGAAGAAACGAGGATTAGGAGGGCGGAGCGAGAAAGAGCGTGCGAACCTCTGTCGCTCTCCCTCCTTCCCCTTACTTATAGGCTCGCGTGGCGGAGCCGAGGAGGCGCGGCGTGGGGAAGCGTGGGGATCGATCGTGCCCACTCCTCACGTCCCGCGATTATTGAGCCTTAACGGCGAAACAAAACTGCCTCGGGAAGGCGAGCGGCCCCTGTGAGCCACGGAAGATCCGCGCCCGGACCTAGGCTCGCGAGTGGCGGGCCCGGGCCTGCGGCGGCGTCCCGTCGCGCGCGTGCGCTCGCAGGATCTCGCTGCCATGTGGCCGCGGGAGGGCCCGTGGTCAGCATGCAGGTTCCCCCCCTCCTCCCGCCTACAAGACACGAGGCTCTCTGAAGTCGGCATACGCCCGCGAAGCCGGCTCTTCAGGATGGGAAGCTGACCAAGCTTCTCGTCCCCCTGCTCGCCTCGGAGCTCGATCAGCTTCGGGGACTACTGTCGGAGTAAATAGCCATGGGTAGCCTAGCCGGCTTCCCCTGGCCCTTCTGAAAAAATTACGAGCCCGCCCGGCTCTCAAGAATCCAAGACATGGGGCCGCCTTCCTCTTGCTGGCTGCCACCCAGGCCGGTTTTCGGAAGGCGGTCCGACTTTAGCCCTCATGAGAAGGCCGACTCCAAGAAGCTGGCCATGAGAAGGCCGACTCCAAGAAGCCGACCATGAGAAGGCTGACTCCAAGAAGCCGGCTCCCATAAAGCAGTCGAGACTGTACCCTCAAAGTTTGCACCCACCGAACGGCGGAGCGACGGGGCGTGGCTACAGTGAAGCCTGCCACCCCCGAATCCCGGAGCACGCCTGGCACAGTGCACCGTACGGGGTAGGCATGACCCGTCCGGCACGGCACTGTTGCCATGTTGACCCTGGCATCACCCACGACGGGCCGCCGGCGTGGCCCACGGACGGTGGGCCCCCTTTGAGCAGAGAGACGCCCGAAGGCGGCCACGCCTCCAACCAGTCGGCCCAAGACAGAGCCGGCCCCCCGCAGCCGGCTTGCTGCCTCCCTCGAAGAAGACGCCCCATTAAGGAGACAAGACGCGGTGAGGCTACAGTGATCGCCTGACAGGCGGCGGTACTGTAGCCGCGCTTACCACGACGAAGCCCACGTCAACAAGATGGAGCCACAGTAACTAGCTGCCGACCAGGCCCTGGACAGTGGGGCCTGCCTGTCGACCGAGGGGCCTGCAGCCGGCGGGACCCACCAGTCGGCGGGCCCCAGTAGCCGGCGCAGAAGCCGGCGAGCGCAGTCACAGACGGCTGGGCCCCGCGCCCAGTCGGATTACCATTGTACCCCCGGGAGGTGGGCCTATATAAACCCCCCGGAGCACCCATGCAAAGGGTTGGACCCCTTGCTAGTTCTAGACACCACACAAGGAGAAGAAGCAGGCTAGCCGTGCCCTTCTTCCTCCTCCCACCAAACAGCTCAAGGAGCGTTGTGTAGCTACTTGATTCATCTAGTGAACATGCGGAGACCCCGCAGAGCAGCAGTAGGGGTGTTATCTCCACGGAGAGCCCCGAAGCTGGGTAAGATCCGCCGGCGTGCATGTCTTCGCCTAATCCCGTTTCCAGGCACCGGCGATGTCTTACTGGCTCCCACAATGATAAGCCACCTGTTGGCATATGTCGCACCTACCACCCGACAGAGTTAATCTTCCAGATGATATCATCATTGACAGAATTCTCCAATCACTTCCACCAAGCTACAAGAGCTTCGTGATGAACTATAATATGTAAGGGATGGATAAGACAATTCCCGAGCTCTTCGCAATGCTAAAGGCTGTGGAGGTAGAAATCAAGAAGGAGCATCAAGTGTTGATGGTCAGTAAGACCACCAGTTTCAAGAAGGGCAAAGGGAAGAAGAAGGGGAACTTCAAGAAGAACAGCAAGCAAGTTGCTGCTCAGGAGAAGAAACCCAAGTCTGGACCTAAGCCTGAGACTGAGTGCTTCTATTGCAAGCAGACTGGTCACTCGAAGTGGAACTGCCCCAAGTATTTGGCGGATAAGAAGGATGGCAAAGTGAACAAAGGTATATGTGATATACATGTTATTGATGTGTACCCTAATAGAGCTCGCAGTAGCACCTGGGTATTTGATACTGGTTCTGTTGCTAATATTTGCAACTCGAAACAGGGACTACGGATTAAGCGAACACTGGCAAAGGACAAGGTGACGATGCACGTGGGAAATGGTTCCAAAGTCGATGTGATCGCGGTTGGCACACTACCTCTACATCTACCTTCGGGATTAGAATTAGACCTAAATAATTGTTATTTAGTGCCAGCGTTGAGCATGAACATTACATCTGGATCTTGTTTAATGCGAGACGGTTATTCATTTAAATCACAGAATAATGGTTGTTCTATTTATATGAGTAATATCTTTTATGGTCATGCACCCTTGAAGAGTGGTCTATTTTTGATGAATCTCGATAGTAGTGATACACATATTCATAATGTTGAAGCCAAAAGATGCAGAGTTGATAATGATAGTGCAACTTATTTGTGGCACTGCCGTTTAGGTCATATCGGTGTAAAGTGCATGAAGAAAATCCATGCTGATGGACTTTTGGAACCACTTGATTATGAATCACTTGGTACTTGCGAACCGTCACTCATGGGCAAGATGACTAAAACGCCGTGCTCCGGTACTATGGAGAGAGCAACAGATTTGTTGGAAATCATACATATATATGTATGTGGTCCGATGAATGTTGAGGCTCGTGGCGGATATCATTATTTTCTCACCTTCACAGATGATTTAAGCAGATATGGGTATATCTACTTGATGAAGTATAAGTCTGAAACATTTGAAAAGTTCAAAGAATTTCAGAGTTAAGTTGAAAATCATCGTAACAAGATCATGGAGGAGAATATTTGAGTTACGAGTTTGGTCTACATTTGAAACAATGCGGAATAGTTTCGCAACTCACGCCACCCGGAACACCACAACGTAATGGTGTGTCTGAACGTCGTAATCGTAATTTACTAGATATGGTGCGATCTATGATGTCTCTTACAGATTTATCGCTATCATTTTGGGGTTATGCTTTAGAGACGGCCGCATTCACGTTAAATAGGGCACCATCGAAATCCGTTGAGACGACGCCTTATGAACTGTTGTTTGGCAAGAAACCAAAGTTGTCGTTTCTGAAAGTTTGGGGCTGCGATGCTTATGTGAAAAAGCTTCAACCTGATAAGCTCGAACCCAAATCGAAGAAATGTGTCTTCATAGGATACCGAAAGGAGACTGTTGGGTACACCTTCTATCACAGATCCGAAGGCAAGACATTCGTTGCTAAGAATGGGTCCTTTCTAGAGAAGGAGTTTCTCTCTAAAGAAGTGAGTGGGAGGAAAGTGGAACTTGATGAGGTAACTATACCTGCTCCTCTATTGGATAGTAGTTCATCACAGAAACCAGTTTCTGTGACGCCTACACCAATTAGTGAGGAAGTTAATGATGATGATCATGGAACTTCACATCAAGTTACTACTGAACCTCGTAGATCAACCAGAGTAAGATCCGCACCAGAGTGGTACGGTAATCCTATTCTGGAAGTCATGCTACTAGATCATGATGAACCTACGAACTATGAAGAAGCGATGGTGAGCCCAGATTCCGCAAAATGGCTTGAGGCCATGAAATCTGAGATGGGATCCATGTACGAGAACAAAGTGTGGACTTTGGTTGACTTGCCGATGATCGGAAGAAATTGAGAATAAATGGATCTTCAAGAAGAAGACTGACGCTGACGGTAATGTTACTGTCTATAAAGCTCGACTTGTTGCAAAAGGTTTTCGACAAGTTCAAGGGATTGACTACGATGAGAATTTCTCACCCGTAGCGATGCTTAAGTCTGTCCGAATCATGTTAGCAATTGCCGCATTTTATGATTATGAAATTGGGAAAATGGATGTCAAAACTGCAGTCCTGAATGGATTTCTGGAAGAAGAGTTCTATATGATGCAACCGGAAGGTTTTGTCGATCCAAAGGGAGCTAACAAAGTGTGCAAGCTCCAGCGATCCATTTATGGACTGGTGCAAGCCTCTCGGAGTTGGAATAAACGCTTTGATAGTGTGATCAAAGCATTTGGTTTTGTACAGACTTTTGGAGAAGCCTGTATTTACAAGAAAGTGAGTGGGAGCTCTGTAGCATTTCTAATATTATATGTGGATGACATATTGTTGATTGGAAATGATATAGAATTTCTGGATAACATAAAGGGATACTTGAATAAGAGTTTTTCAATGAAAGACCTCGGTGAAGCTGCTTATATATTGGGCATCAAGATCTATAGAGATAGATAAAGACGCTTAATTGGACTTCACAAAGCACATACCTTGACAAAGTTTTGAAGAAGTTCAAAATGGATCAAGCAAAGAAAGGGTTCTTGCCTGTGTTACAAGGTGTGAAGTTGAGTAAGACTCAATGCCCGACCACTGCAGAAGATAGAGAGAAAATGAAAGATGTTCCCTATGCTTCAGCCATAGGCTCTATCATGTATGCAATGTTGTGTACCAGACCTGATGTGTGCCTTGCTATAAGTATAGCAGGGAGGTACCAAAGTAATCCAGGAGTGGATCACTGGACAGTGGTCAAGAACATCCTGAAATACCTGAAAAGGACTAAGGATATGTTTCTCGTTTATGGAGGTGACAAAGAGCTCATCGTAAACGGTGACGTTGATGCAAGCTTTGACACTAATCCGGACGATTCTAAATCGCAAACCGGATACGTGTTTACATTGAACGGTGGAGCTGTCAGTTGGTGTAGTTCTAAACAAAGCGTTGTGGCGGGATCTACATGTGAAGCGGAGTACATAGCTGCTTCGGAAGCAGCAAATGAAGGAGTCTAGATGAAGGAGTTCATATCCGATCTAGGTGTCATACCTAGTGCATCGGGTCCAATGAAAATATTTTGTGACAATACTGGAGCAATTGCCTTAGCGAAGGAATCCAGATTTCACAAGAGAACCAAGCACATCAAGAGACGCTTCAATTCCATCCGGGAATTAGTCAAGGTGGGAGACATAGAAATTTGCAAGATACATACGGATCTGAATGTTGCAGACCCGTTGACTAAGCCTCTTCCATGAGCAAAACATGATCAGCATCAAGGCTCCATGGGTGTTAGAATCATTACTGTGTAATCTAGATTATTGACTCTAGTGCAAGTGGGAGACTGAAGGAAATATGCCCTAGAGGCAATAATAAAGTTATTATTTATTTCCTTATATCATGATAAATGTTTATTATTCATGCTAGAATTGTATTAACCGGAAACATAATACATGTGTGAATACATAGACAAAAACAGAGAGTCACTAGTATGCCTCTACTTGACTAGCTCGTTAATTAAAGATGGTTATGTTTCCTAACCATAGACATGAGTTGTCATTTGATTAACGGGATCACATCATTAGGAGAATGATGTGATTGACTTGACCCATTCCGTTAGCTTAGCACTTGATCGTTTAGTTTGTTGCTGTTGCTTTCTTCATGACTTATACATGTTCCTATGACTATGAGATTATGCAACTCCCGTTTACTAGAGGAACACTTTGTGTGCTACCAAACGTCACAACGTAACTGGGTGATTATAAAGGTGCTCTACAGGTGTCTCCGAAGGTACTTGGGTTGGCGTATTTCGAGATTAGGATTTGTCACTCCGATTGTCGGAGAGGTATCTCTGGGCCCTCTCGGTAATGCACATCACTTAAGCCTTGCAATCATTGCAACTAATGAGTTAGTTGCGGGATGATGTATTACAGAACGAGTAAAGAGACTTCCCGGTAAAGAGAATGAACTAGGTATTGAGATACTGACGATCGAATCTCGGGCAAGTAACATACCGATGACAAAGGGAACAACGTATGTTGTTATGCGGTCTGACCGATAAAGATCCTCATAGAATATGTGGGAGCCAATATGAATATCCAGGTTCCGCTATTGGTTATTGACCGGAGACGTGTCTCGGTCATGTCTACATAGTTCTCGAACCCGTAGGGTTCGCACGCTTAAAGCTTTGATGACGGTTATATTATGAGTTTATATGTTTTGATGTGCCGAAGGTTGTTCGGAGTCCCGGATGTGATCCCGGGCATGCCGAGGAGTCTCGAAATGGTCAAGACATGAAGATTGATATATTGGAAGCCTATGTTTGGATATCGGAAGTGTTCCAGGTGAAATCGGGATTTTACCGGAGTACCGGGAGGTTACCGGAACCCCCCGGGAGGTAAATGGGCCTTAGTGGGCTATTACGGAGAAGAGGAGAGGCGGCCAGGGCTGGGCCGCGTGCCCCCCCCTAGTCCGAATAGGACAAGGAGAGGGGGCGGCGCCCCCCTTCCTTCTCTCCCTCCTCTTTCCCCCTCCCGAATCCTATTCCAACTAGGAAAGGGGGGGAGTCCTACTCCCGGTGGGAGTAGGACTCCTCCTGGCGCGCCCTCTCCCTGGCCGGCCACACCCCCCTTGCTCCTTTATATACGGGGGCAGGGGGCACCTGATAGACACAATAATTGATCGTTTGATCTTTTAGCCGTGTGCGGTGCCCCCCTCCACCATAGTCCACATCGATATTGCTGTAGCGGTGCTTAGGCGAAGCCCTGCGTCGGTAGAACATCAACATCGTCACCACGCCATCGTGCTGATGAAACTCTCCCTCAACACTCGACTGGATCGGAGTTCGAGGGACGTCATCGGGCTGAACGTGTGCTGAAGTCGGAGGTGTCGTACGTTCGGTACTTGATCGGTCGGATCATGAAGACGTACGACTACATCAACCGCGTTGTGCTAATGCTTCCGCTTTCGGTCTATGAGGGTACGTGTACAACACTCTCCCCTCTCGTTGTTGTGCATCACCCTGATCTTGCGTGTGCGTAGGAATTTTTTTGAAATTACTACTTTCCCCAACAGGCTTTGCATGTTATACCGGATTGGACAGCCCCGTACCTGGCTTACATGAACCGGGGCGAGTTACCAGAGGATGAAACCTTGGCCCGGCAGATAATCTGGCGATCCAAGTCAATGACCATTATCAATGGGGTGTTACATCGTTACAGTGTCACAGGAGCAATTCAGCGTTGTGTGTCTCCTCAAGAGGGTTGTGAGATTTTGCGCGAAATCCACGTAGGAGATTGTGGTCACCACGCCGGTTCAAAATCCTTGGTGGCTAAGGCTTTTCGTCACGGCTTCTATTAGTTGAGGGCTCATGCTGATGCTGAGGATTTAGTAAAAAGGTGTGACGGTTGTCAGAAACTTGCACACCGCGCTCATGTTCCGGCTCAGGAGTTGAGAATGATTCCAATTACTTGGCCGTTTGCAACTTGGGGGCTCGATATGGTTGGACCCTTTAAGAGATCCAAGGACAAAAAGACCCACCTGTTGGTGGCGGTTGACAAGTTTACCAAGTGGGTAAAGGCAGAGCCAGTCAGTAAGTGTGATGCAGCAACGACGATTCAATTCATCAAAAAGGTGATATTCCGGTTTGGTTTTCCACACAGCATTATCACTGATAATGGTACTAATCTGTCCAAAGGTGATATGGAAGAATTTTGTCAACGTGAGCACATCCGGCTTGATGTAGAATCAGTGGCTCACCCCCAGTATGATGGTCAAGCAGAGAGGGCAAATCAAGAAATTTTGAGAGGTATCAAACCCCGGCTTATGGTTCCTTTAAAGCGGACGCCGGGTTGTTGGGTGGAGGAGTTACCTTCTGTATTATGGAGTATCAACACCACACCAAACAGATCTACGGGTTACATGCCTTTCTTCATGGTTTACGGAGCAGAGGCGGTTCTCCCTAGTGACATCCGTCATGACTCACCCCGTGTGACGACTTATGTTGAAGCTGAGAATGAGAAAACACGTCAGGACTCACTGGACCTGTTAGATGAGGAGAGTGATTTAGCAGCAGCACGTTCGGCGATTTATCAACAAGATCTCCGATGTTATCACAGCCGCCGGGTTAAGACCAGAACATTTCAAGAAGGCGATCTGGTGCTCCGGCTCATCTAGGATGATACTGATATGCACAAATTATCCCCACCTTGGGAAGGACCTTTTGTGGTCAGCAAAAATCTGCACAGCGGATCATACTACCTCATCGATGGTCGAGAGCACAAAGACTCACGCAAATCGGAGGAGGAGACCCAGCGGCCGTGAAATATAGCTCTTCTTCGGCCTTACTATACTTGAGCCACAGGCTCTTCTTATGTACATACTTATGACAATGTATATATTATATAATAAACCGGAGACTCAGCTAAAGCGGGGTCTCTGTTCTTTTTTACATCATGTGTGGTTCCATGGGGGCTTCTACTTACAAAGCGGAGTTCTATTAACCCGGCTTATAAAGCCAAACAGATATGAAGGAAATCACTAGGGGGCTTGGTCGTATCTGAACCATAGCTACACCTCTTGATCGGCTTAAGACCAAAAAGGGAAATCACTAGGGGGCTTGGTTGTATTTACACCATAGCTACACCTTTTGATAGGCTTAAAGCCAAAAGGAGATTATGTAGAACCAAAGAGAGTCTGTTGCATAAAGCGCAGCTCAAACATAGGTAACCACTGAGCATAGCTCAAATATTACTTGGGGGCTCCTTGCTTCTCAAAGAACAACGAGCTTGCACCTTTGTAATAGGCTATCAAGCCAGGTTGGGAAGCCAGGTGTATTCACCTAAAACCCCGGGTTATCCTGCCTCTTTAAGTAAGCCACTCCATCTAGGTAAACCTGGTATGACCCATCGAACGTTTGACAAGTCAATCTCATAGACCCTGAACTTGTCAAAGTTAAAACGGTGATTGGTTAAATATTGAGGTCCATCTTAAAAGGCTTTGCAAAATGGTTTAACTCAGCGGCCTGGCAGCCCATGAAAAGCCTCGATTTAGGTCTTGACAGCCCATGAAAAGCCTTGCATATTTCTTTTGTCTTTACTGTTTTACAATCTTTTGATAAGGGATTTAAGAATATTTTCTGATAAACCGGTGTTTCTTACAACCCGGCGTGGCTTTCAACGCTCAGTTGTCAGTACATGATCAATTCTAAACCGGCAGTACGTTGCTCCGGTCTGGTTTTGACTAGATGTCACCAGCATTATACGAACAAATTAAATCAGTGGCTGTTATAGCCCGGCATGGTTTTTATATGAACCGGCAAGAGGGCAAGGAGTCATCAACACTCTAGATTGGTGTTTTCACCCTTACTATACAAACAGTTGGTCAGCCAACGAGGTATGTCACAGGTATCATCTATTTTATATCTGGTTATTACAATCTTGGTTATCCATCCAAGTTATGTATATGTTTTTTGGGCATTGTGACCCGTCCACTGGTAAATCACTAGGACATTTTCAAGTTTTTATATGCAGGAACAAAAGCCATAATGGACTATGCATATCATAACTCCCAAAGGCATGGAAAGTTTTAAGTAACAAGCAAAACAAACATGCTCGATGGCATGGCAGATAAAGGTGTTCACGCTATCCTATTACCAGGCGCTTTAAACAGCCCAAATTGAATAATTGTTTTCAAGAGCGGAAGACTACAACTGGTAAACCGGCCACCGGTTTAGGATTCCTCATCTGGACGGCTTGACGATTGAGGGTCATCTTGAGTGGGCGTATTCTCTTCATCCCTCCCCGGTCGCTGGAAATCAGTCGTTGACCAGTCGATTCTAGTTAAGGCTTTAAAAATGGCTTCTTCATGAATAAGGTTGGAAGGGTCAATGCCAGGAGCGTAAGTATGCTTCCGGATTGGCGGAACAAGCTCTTCTACATTATGAATCAGTGTGGGCTGTCTTTTCCCTTCAGCATCGTAAACCGGTTGAAAATGTGATAGATTTGTGTCCTCCGCCAGTTTGCTTGCTATAGGCCACATCTCCTTTGTCAGCCTTCGGAGATCGTCATTATTGAAGTCTGAACCATCTTCTTTCACACCAGGATAGCTTTGATGATATCTGCCGGTTCAAGATCCGGAATCCATGCCTTGGCCCGGATCAGCACGGTCAGTGCACCTGACCTTGCGGCTGATCTCTTCAGTTCGTCGATCCGGGCAGGCAGCATGGCCAAATTTTTGATAGTTTCTTTTATCAGCGATGGCGGGGGCTTGTTATAAGCTGCAGTGCAAATGGCTTGCTGGGATCCAGAAAACAGCTGTTCTATCAAAGTGTAGGCCGCTTTAAGCTTCATCCGCATGTCGGAGCCCAGATGAGTAATGCGGGTCCCTGTCATGGTTAAACATCAGTAAACAAGTCATTCATAAGATATTACGAATTACAAAAACTTCGTGAGAGAATACTTACCAAACACAGCAGAAGTCATGGCATTAATCTACCGCTTTAAGCCGGTCAGTTCTTCAACCACCGGCTTCAGGTATGCCTCTGCGTCCCCAGCCTTCTTTGTTAAACCGGCCTTTTCCATCTCCCAGTCTGCACGCTCTTTGTTAAAGGTCTCTTTCAGCCTTTCCATGGCTCCTAAGGCATTTGTCAACTCCTCTTTGGTCTTGGAAGCCTCTGCTTGCTGAGATTTGACGTTCTCCTGAAGGTCAGCGGTTTGAGCATCCCTTTTACTCAGCTCGGCCTGCAAAGGCAAGATATATCAGCAATGAGATATGTCTATTTGAAGTACCAAACGTATAACAAGTTATGCACTTTGTACTTGGGGGCTAATGCATATTTGTTCTATCATCAAAATTTTATTCACAAGTCTCAAGTACAATGCAAGCATTATCCTTGACACTTGGGGGCTAATGTACATCTGTTCAAATGGATGCACGGATTAAAGACCCGGTTCACCTTGGAAAGATAAACCGGCCCTTGGGGACTACACAGGCGAAAACTACAGGAATACAATAATCACGTCTGGTTTACTTCAAAAGATCAGTTGGTATATGGAGGACAGGTTTGCAAGAGTTAAGGTATTATAAAGTCCCAGTTTATGATTGCCATCATAAACCGGCCCTTGGGGGCTACTTGGGTTGATACTTGTACTTTGGACTTAAGAAAGGAAAAGTGATGAAAATACCTCATAGCGCTCCTTCATCAGGTTCACCAAACCGGCTTCATAATCACGGTTTGAGTGCAGACGGTTTAGAAAACCAGAGTGGAGTTCTTGAGCGCTGATATGGGCGTAGCTTGACAAGTCGGTGCTCCATTTGCCTTTTTCCATGGCAGCACGCTCTTCCTTGGCACTATGTTTGGCCAAGATTACAGGATGGCCAGGAGAGGTGTGACCAATACCAGTAATGATAACCTCGCCTTCTTTGTTTCCAGCTGCCTTTTCTGGAGTTGATGGAGTGTCAGTATCTCTCACCGGACTAGAAGATCTGTCACCTTTCCGGATTGGATTTGCCGGTTCATCATCAGGCACAGCAGTATCAACTTCTGCTTGTTCATGAGTATTGTGATCTTGAGGGGGTGGTTCATCAAAGGTAGCTTCAAGATTTGGACCCCCCGGTTCAGCAGTTTGCTCCGGTTCAATAACCACCTAATCTTCGGGCGGATTATTCACCCGAGCCTTTTTACTGGGTCTAGATTTGGCTCTAAACAGAACAAGATGCAAAGGTTAGCACAGCATATAAAGTATGAAACATCAAAAGAAAGGGGTGAAGTACTTACCCAGCTACGGTTTTGAGAGGAGGGAGTTGTGTTGTTGTTGACTCGCCAGAAGATGAAGGAGGTGTCACCTGATAATTCGAATCAGACGGATTAAGAGGTTGTCGGAAATAGCCTGCCTTGGGATAAGAAGTGCCAGAAGTGGGTGAGACCTCAGATCGGCGCTTTCGAACTAGGGTGTCTGGTAAACCGGTTAAAGTGACCTTTTGGCCGCTGTGCCGGGTTGTGCGGCGAGCCTCGTGCTGTTGCTTCTTCAAAATAAATGTTGGATCCAAGTGAGCAAGAGGATGAGAAAAGCTTACTTTCCGGACCGCTTGATGGATTTTTTGTGTTGGTAGGGAGTCTGAACCGGAGGAAAGGATAATTACCTCTGCATCGTCGGCTTGGCTGCCTTCAACGTCCTCCTGATAAGTATCATTGTCAATGAGATGCATGAAAAGTGAGCCAAGTGAATCAAGTTCTACCTGAACTTCCGGTTCATCCGGGTCGTCATCCAGTTCCATACTGATGCGTTCAGGTGCCTTCCGCTTTGTGGTTTTCTTGACGGCTTTGGTTTTAGGGTGGGAAGGTTTTGCCGCTTTCTCTTGAGGTTTCTTCTTCCAGAACGGATCATCACCCTGTTTAAAAGTAAGCAAAAGGGTATTCAAAGATTGTACAGTCTAAAGATATCAAGTGTAAAGCGGAAGAACAATACTTACGGCACGCGGTTTGTTTTGCGTGTAAAAAGGGTCTAGTCCGGTTTGGCGACAGACAGCTTCCGATTCGTTCAATATCTTTTTGACAGCTTCAGTGACTTCTTCATCTGTTAGCTGAATATTGATATGACGTTGGGAGTCTTCTACTTCACCAGTGTACTCGCACATTAAGCGGGGCGGCGACTTAGCGGCAAGATACTCCAGGATATCCAGCAATGGACAAAGTCTACACATGTTAAACCATTGGCCAAGAAGGCTCTCAGCTTGGTGAGTTGAGGTGCATACGGGGCCCGTTCCTGGGCACTTATTCGTTGTGGAAGTGGATGAGTATTGGCAAGCCAGTGGGCACGATAACCTGGCAGAGGATTCTCATCTTCAGGGGAGGTGTCTTTACAGTAGAACCAAGTTTGATTCCACTCTTTGGGGTGACTGTGCAGCTTGGCATGAGGAAATTCAACCTCTTTTCTTTTGAATGGAGACGCCACCAAGTTCAGTATTGGGTCCGTCTACAAATTCAGTGCGCCGGTTTAGATGGAAGAAATCCCGGAACAGCTCAACAGTTGGCTCTTCTTGTAGGTACACTTCACAGAAAACTTGAAAGTTGCATATATTTAATACCGAGTTGGGTCCAATATCTTGAGGGTGGAGTTGAAAGCTGGCAAGTACGTCCCGGAAAAACTTTGATCCGGGCGGTTTGAAACCACGGCCTATGTGATCAACAAACAGCACTACCTCACCTTGCTTAGGGGTGGGAGGATTTTCCGGTCCAGGAACTCGCCACCGGATTTCATTATTCTTTGGTAAGGTTCCGATCTTGATCATTCCATTCAGTTGCTCCTCGGTAAACCGGGAGGGAGCCCAGTTGCAGGAATAAAACTGCTTGGCCATTGCAAGTGAAAAGCTGGAAGGAAATGATGGTTTACAATTCATTCATAGTGATGCATAAGGTACAACAGGATAAAGGAATCCAAGTATGTGAAATTGGCAAACCGGAGGCTGATACAATTATGAATGACAAAGCAATAAGCAGAAACCGAGGTGTACACATACTATTAAACTGGAGTATGACGACGGAGATAAAGGGATTGCCGGTTTACAAGGGGACTAATGGTATATAATAGATTACTCTCTACAAGGGTAAACCGTCTATGTGATATAGAAGGTACAGATCTAAGGCAAGAATGACTAAGTGAGGAAAAACAGATTTCGCAAAGATCACATTAGCATTTCGGATCTACCACAGGTCAGGAAAACAAAAAGATTTAGACCTAAAAAGGTTGGTCCCGAAGTGATTTGCAAAAGGTTCAGATCGGTTTTTATGCGCATTAGGGTTTGTTTTGATAGAAAGACAAGGAATGCTATAGCTACCACACGGAATACATCAAGTTTAAGATCTTTCATCTATGGACCGAAGAGGAACAGGGAAGAACAGTGTCGGAGCTTCGATGAACTTTGATGAACACTGAAACCCTAGATAGATCTAGAGAGGAGGAAAGGGGAAGACTTACAACGGCTATTGAAGCAGCGGAGATATGCCGCGACTCTCTGGTGCGATCAGGTCGATGCAGCGGCCAAAGGAGATGCAGAGGCGAAGCTCGGCGATGGCGGCGACGCTCGGGTGCAGGGGCGTAGCGAGGAAGAAGAAGAAGTGAAGAGATGGAGGGAAAAAAGGAAATGACCCTTGGCCCTATTTATAAGGTAAAGGGGGGAGGTGACAGGCGCGAGAATCGAGGAGCCGGAATATTGGATACCTAACAGGAGCAGTCGCCTCGATTGTCGGAAGCTCATTAACTGAAGGTGAGATATATCATTTTTTAAGTAACAAAGTGACGTCATGGCGGTTTATCATGATCCTGGAGTATGACGTCACGGCGGTTTACAAGATCAAGGTGAAGATGCAAAGGAGGAATTTTTCTAAGTGTTGAAGATTGACATGAACAAGTTCAAACCAATCTGGGGCCTAATGTTGGGGATATTACTACTGGACGTAAACCGGCCAGGAGTAGCCGGATTAACTTTATGAAGATTAGAAGCCCATGAAGACGTAAGAATGATGGCGCTTTACAAAGGCCCAAGGTCCAAAGGCAAGTTAAGGCATGTAGATGTAAACCGACCTTATTATGTAACTTGCATTGTAAGATAGGAAGGATAGAGACCGAGCCGGAGACGTTTATGATCCGGCCTCGAAACTCTGTAAACCGGCGGGCGTCAACCTATGTATATAAAGGGACGACCCAGCAGCGGTTTAGGGACAACAGACAACAACTTGAGAGCCAGGCAAAGCGGATTCGCTCCCTGGTCATCGAAATCATAGCAATACCAACACAACTAGACGTAGGCTTTTACCTTCATTGAAGGGGCCGAACTAGTATAAAAACCCTCGTGTCCCTTGTCCGGTTTAACCCCTTTAAGCTAACCCGTAGCGATGGCTCCATGACTAAGTCCTTTCACGAGGACATCTGCTGTGACAAAACCACGACAGTTCCCGTCAAGCAGCCTGGGGCTGCACAAGCTCATGGTCCAGCCTGCGCCGCATGAAGACGCTCACTCATCGGTAGGCTGCAGACCCTTCGATGGTCGGACTGACATGGACCGAGAATACCGGCGCGGCAGGGCAGGCCTATGAGCCTTATGATCATGATGGGCCCCGACAGAAAAAGATGTTTCTGTGTGGGTCTCCCTGAAGACATCATGGGCACAGAAGGGAGGATGTTACCGGCTGCGCCGACGGGGGGACACCCTTCCCGATGCTGGCCCTTCGGTCTGAGTAATGCGGGAAGCATCTACCAAAGATTCGCGTTGCTCGCCCTAGACACTGGCACGAGGTTTCACCCTCAAGATGCTCCCACAAGACCTAGCAGGCCACAGCGGGGCGGGAGGAGCCTCGATCGCGACAATGGCACTCCGCCTCCCGGATGCTCCTCACAAAGCCATCGAGGCGGGTCTAGTACAGGGGCCGCATCGTCTGTAACTCCTGTCTGGGCACCCACTTGGTGGCCAGAGTGACGCTCTGCTACCTCTTGAGCTTGCGTTGATTTTTCCCTTGAAGAGGAAATGGTGATGTAACAAAGTAGCATAAGTATTTCCCTCAGTTTTGAGAACCAAGCTATCAATTCAGCAGGAGACTACGCAACAAGCCACCGAATACCTGCACAAACAAACACCAACTTGCAACCAACGTGACAAAGGGGTTGTCAATCCCTTCACCGTTATTCGCAAAGTGAGATCTGATAGAGATGGATAAACAGTAAAGTAATATTGTTGGTATTTTTGGTTTATGCAACGAAAAGTAAAAGATTGCAAAGGAAAGTAAATAGGAAACTAGAATTGTAGATCGGAAACTTATATGATGGAAAATAGACCCGGGGGCCATAGGTTTCACTAGTGTCATCTCTCAAGATAGAAATTATTACGGTGGGTGAACAAATTACTACCGAGCAATTGATAGAAAAATGCAAAGTTATGATGATATCTAAGGCAATGATCATGAATATAGGCATCACGTCCATGTCAAGTAGATCGAAACAATTCTGCATCAACTACTAGGGATAACGGAAACGATTCCGAAGCTCTTCGTGATGCTGAAATCGACGAAGGTAGAAATCAAGAAAAGCATCAAGTGTTGATGGTTGACAAGACCACTAGTTTCAAGTAAAAGGGCAAAGGGAAAGAAAGAGGAACTTCAAATAAGAATAGCAAGCAAGTTGCTGCTCCCATGAAGAAGCTCAAAGCTAGACCCAAGCCTGGAACTGAGTGCTTCTACTGCAAAGGAAATGTTCACTGGAAGTGGAACTGCCCTAGATACTTGGCGGATAAGAAGGATGGCAAAGTGAACAAAAGTATATATTTGACATACATGTTATTGATGTGTACTTTACTAGTGTTTATAACAACACCTCAGTATTTGATACTGATTCAGTTACTAAGAGTAGTAACTCGAAACGGGAGTTGCAAAATAAACAGAGACTAGTTAAAGGCGAGGTGATGATGTGAGTTGGAAGTGATTCCAAGGTTGATAAGATCACCATCGCACACTCCCTTTAACTTTGGGATTAGTGTTGAACCTAAAATAAATATTATTTGGTGTTTGTGAAGGAAATATGCCCTAGAGGCAATAATAAAGTTATTATTTATTTCCTTATATCATGATAAATGTTTATTATTCATGCTAGAATTGTATTATCCGGAAACATAATACTTGTGTGAATACATAGACAAACAGAGTGTCACTAGTATGCCTCTACTTGACTAGCTCGTTGATCAAAGATGGTTATGTTTCCTAGCCATTGACATGAGTTGTCATTTGATTAACGGGATCACATCATTAGGAGAATTATGTGATTGACTTGACCCATTCCGTTAGCTTAGCACTTGATCGTTTAGTTTGTTGCTATTGCTTTCTTCATGACTTATACATGTTCCTATGACTATGAGATTATGCAACTCCCGTTTACCGGAGGAACACTTTGTGTGCCACCAAACGTCACAACATAACTGGGTGATTATAAAGGTGCTCTACAGGTGTCTCCGAAGGTACTTGTTGGGTTGGCATATTTCGAGATTAGGATTTGTCACTCCGATTGTCGGAGAGGTATCTCTGGGCCCACTCGGTAATTCACATCACTATAAGCCTTGCAATCATTGAAACTAATGAGTTAGTTGCAGGATGACGTATTACGGGACGAGTAAAGAGACTTGCCGATAATGAGATTGAACTAGGTATTGAGATACCGACGATCGAATCTCGGGCAAGTAACATACCGATGACAAAGGGAACAACGTATGTTGTTATGCGGTCTGGCCGATAAAGATCTTCGTAGAATATGTAGGAGCCAATATGGGCATCCAGGTCCCGCTATTGGTTATTAACCAGAGAGGTGTCTCTGTCATGTCTACATAGTTCTCGAACCCGTAGGGTCCGCATGCTTAACGTTCATTGACGATATAGTACTATATGAGTTATGTATGTTGGTGACCGAATGTTGTTCGGAGTCCGGGATGAGATCACGGACATGACGAGGAACTCCGGAATGGTCCGGAGATAAAGTTTGATATATGGGATAATAGTGTTTGGTCACCGAAAGAGTTCCGGAATTCACCGGAAGGGGTTCTGAATGTTTCCCGAAATGTTTGGGTATGAGAACACTTTATTTGGGCCAAAGGGGAAAGCCCACAAGGTTTTTGGAAAGAGCAAAAGGAAGTTTTGCGGAGTCCAGGGGCCAGACGCCAGGGTCCCTGGCGTCTGGGTCCAGACGCCGGGAACCCTGGCGTCTGGCCCTGGAGTCCGAGAAGGACTCTTGCCTTTCGGGTGAAACTGACCTTGTGGAGGCTTTTACTCCAAGTTTCGACCCCAAGGCTCAACATATAAATAGAGGGGTGGGGCTAGCACCCAAGAGACATCAAGAAACACCAAGCCGTGTGCCGGCAACCCCGTCCCCTCTAGTTTGTCCTCCGTCATAGTTTTCGTAGTGCTTAGGCGAAGCCCTGCGCAGATTGTTCTTCACCAACACCGTCACCACGCCGTCGTGCTGCCGGAACTCATCTACTACTTCGCCCCTCTTGATGGATCGAGAAGGCGAGGACGTCACTGAGCCGAACGTGTGCAGAACTCGGAGGTGTCGTGCTTTCGGTACTTGGATCAGTCGGATCATGAAGACATACGACTACATCAACCGCGTTGATATAACGCTTCCGTGAACGGTCTACGAGGGTACGTAGACAACACTCTCCCCTCTCATTGCTATGCATCACCATGATCCTGCGTGTGCGTAGGAATATTTTTGAAATTACTATGTTCCCCAACAGTTTGCGTAGAGCATAATATGATTGGATCATGTTTATTGCAATACAGTTATTCATTTAAGTCAAGGATAATTGTTATTCTGTTTACATGAATAAAACCTTCTCGGATCGTACACCTAAGGTGAATGTTTTATTGAATCTCTATCGTAGTAATACGCATATTTATAATATTGAAGCCAAAAGATGCAAAGTTAATAACGATAGTGCAACTTATATGTGGCACTGCCGTTTAGGTCATATTGGTGTAAAGCGCATGAAGAAACTCCATGCTGATGGGATTTTGGAATCACTTGATTATGAATCATTTGATACTTGCGAACCATGCCTCGTGGGCAAGATGACTAAAACTCCATTCTCCAGAACAATGGAGCAACCAACTGACTTATTGGAAATTATACATACTGATGTATGCAATCCGATGAGTGTTGATGCTCGCGGCGGGTATTGTTATTTTTTGATCTTCACAGATGATTTGAGCAGATATGGGTATATCTACTTGATGAAACATAAGTCCGAAACATTTGAAAAGTTCAAAGAATTTCAGAGTGTAAGTGGAAAATCATCGTAACAAGAAAATAAAGTTTCTACGATATGATCGTGGAGGAGAATATTTGAGTTACGAGTCTGGTCTTCATTTGAAACAATGCCGAATAGTTTTGCAACTCACGCCACTAGGAACACCACAGCGTAATGGTGTGTCCGAACGTCATAACCGTACTTTATTAAATACGGTGCGATCTATGTTGTCTCTTACTAATTTACCGCTGTCGTTTTGGGTTTATGCATTAGAGACAGCTGGATTCACGTTAAATAGGGCACCATCTAAATCCATTGAGATGACACCATATGAACTATGGTTTGGCAAGAAACCAAAGCTGTCATTTCTTGAAGTTTGGGGTTGTGATGCTTATGTGAAAAGGTTTCAAACTGATAAGCTCGAACCCAAATCGGAGTAGTGCGTCTTCATAGGATACCCAAAAGAAACTGTTGGGTACACCTTCTATCACAGATCCGAAGGCAAGATATTTTGTTGCTAAGAATGGATCCTTTCTAGAGAAGGAGTTTCTCTCGAAATAAGTGAGTGGGAGGAAAGTAGAACTTGATAAGGTAATTGTACCTTCTCCCGAATTGGAAAGTAGTTCATCAAAGAAATTAGTTCCAGTGATTCCTACACCAATTAGTGAGGAAGCTAATGATGATAATCATGAAACTTCAGATCAAGTTACTACCGAATCTCGTAGGTCAACCAGAGTACGGTCCGCACCAGAGTGGTACGGTAATCCTGTTCTGGAAGTCATATTACTAGACCATGACGAACCTACCAACTATGAGGAAGCGATGATGAGCCCAGATTCCGCAAAATGGCTTGAGACCATGAAATCTGAGATGGGATCCATGTATGAGAACAAAGTATGGACTTTGATTGACTTGCCCGTTGATCGGTGAGTCATTGAGAATAAATGGATCTTCAAGAGGAAGACGGACGCTGATAGTAGTGTTACTATCTACAAATCTAGACTTGTCGAAAAAGGTTTTTGACAAAGTTCAAGGTGTTGAATATGATGAGATTTTCTCACTTGTATCGATGCTTAAAAGTCTGTCCGAATCAAGTTAGTAGTTGCCGCATTTTATGAAATCTGGCAAATGGATATCAGAACTGCATTCCTTAATGGATATCTTAAATAAGAGTTGTATATGATGCAACCAGAAGGTTTTGTCAATCCAAAAGGTGCTAACAAAGTGTGTAAGCTCCAACGATCCATTTGTGGACTGGTGCAAGAATCTCGGAGTTGGAATATACGCTTTGATAGTGTGATCAAAGCATATGATTTTATATAGACTTGCGGTGAAGCCTGTATTTACAAGAAAGTGAGTGGGAGCACTACAACATTTCTGATAAGTATATGTGAATGACATATTATTGATCAGAAATAATGTAAAATTTTCTGGAAAGCATAAAGGAGTGTTTGAAAAGAGTTTTTCAAAGAAAGACCTTGATGAAGCTGCTTACATATTGAGCATCAAGATCTATAGAAATAGATCAAGACGCTTGATATTTTCAATGAGTACATACCTTGACAAGATTTTGAAGTAGTTCAAAATGGAAAATTCAAAGAAGGATTTCTTGCCTGTGTTGCAAGGTATGAAGTTGAGTAAAGACTCAAAACCGACCACGGCAGAAAATATAAAGAGAATGAAAAGTCATTCCCTATGCCTCAGTCATAGGTTCTATAAAGTATGATATGCTGTGTACCAGACCTATTGTATACCTTAGCATGATTTTGACAAGGGAGTACAATAGTGATCTAGGAGTAGATCACTGGACAGCGGTCAAAATTATCCTTAGAGGATTAAGGAAATATTTCTCGGTTATGGAGGTGATAAAAGAGTTCGTCATAAAGAGTTACATCGATGCAAGCTTTTGACACTGATCTAGACGACTCTAAGTCTCGACCTATATATATATTGAAAGTGGGAGCAATTAGCTAGAGTAGCTCTGTGCAAAACATTGTAGACATAGAAAATTTGCAAAATACATACGGCTCTGAATGTGGCAGACCCGTTGACTAAATTTCTCTCACAAGCAAAACATGATCAGTCTTTGGATGTTAATCACATAGCGATGTGAACTGGATTATTGACTCTAGTAAACCCTTTGGATGTTAGTCACATGGAGATGTGAACTAAACACATAAAGATGTGAACTATTGATGTTAAATCACATGACGATGTGAACTAGATTATTGACTCTAGTGCAAGTGGGAGACTGAAGGAAATATGCCCTAGAGGCAATAATAAAGTTATTATTTATTTCCTTATATCATGATAAATGTTTATTATTCCTGCTAGAATTGTATTAATCGTAAACTTAGTACATGTGTGAATACATAGACAAACTAAGTGTCACTAGTATGCCTCTACTTGACTAGCTCGTTGAATCAAAGATGGTTAAGTTTCCTAGCCATAGACATGAGTTGTCATTTGATTAACGGGATCACATCATTAGAGAATGATGTGATTGACTTGACCCATTCCGTTAGCTTATCACGATGATCATTTAGTTTGTTGCTACTGCTTTCTTCATGACTTATACATGTTCCTCTGACTATGAGATTATGCAACCCCCGAATACCGGAGGAACACTTTGTGTGCTACCAAACGTCACAACGTAACTGGGTGATTATAAAGGTGCTCTACAGGTGTCTCCGATGGTACTTGTTGAGTTGGCATAGATCGAGATTAGGATTTGTCACTCCGATTGTCAGAGAGGTATCTCTGGGCCCTCTCGGTAATGCACATCACTATAAGCCTTGCAAGCAATGTGACTAATGAGTTAGTTGCGGGATGATGCATTATGGAACGAGTAAAGAGACTTGCCAGTAACGAGATTGAACTAGGTATTGAGATACCGACGATCGAACCTCGGGCAAGTAACATACCGATGACAAAGGGAACAATGTATGTTGTTATGCGGTTTGACCGATAAAGATCTTCGTAGAATATGTAGGAGCCAATATGAGCATCCAGGTTCCGCTATTGGTTATTGACCGGAGACATGTCTCGGTCATGTCTACATAGTTCTCGAACCCGTAGGGTCCGCACGCTTAACGTTCGGTGACGATTGGTATTATGAGTTTATGTGGTTTGATGTACGGAAGGTTGTTATGAGTCCCGGATGAGATCACGTACATGACAAGGAGTCTCGAAATGATCGAGCCGTAAAGATCGATATATTGGAAGGCTATATTCGGACATCGGAAAGGTTCCGAGTGATCCGGGTATTTTTCAGAGTACCGGGGGAGTTACGGGAATAGGGGAGTACATATGGGCCTTAGTGGGATTTAAGGGAAAAAGAGGAGAAGCCACGAGGGCTGGCCGCGTGCCCCCCATGGGCCTAGTCCGAATTGGACTAGGGGAGGGGCTGCGCCCCCTCTTTCCTTCTCCTCCCCTTCTCCTTCCTTCCCCCTCCTAGTAGGACTAGAAAAGGAGGAATCCTACTCCTACTAGGAGGAGGATTCCTCCTCCCGCTTGGCGCACCTAGAGGGGCTGGCCGGCCTCCACTCCCTCCTTTATATACGTGGGGAAGGGGGCACCCTAGGACACACAAGTTGATCAGTTGATCTTTTAGCCGTGTGCGGTGCCCCCCTTCATCATAATCCACCTCGGTCATATCGTAGCGGTGCTTAGGTGAAGCCCTGCGTCGGTAGCATCATCATCACCGTCGTCATGCCGTCGTGCTGACGGAACTCTCCCTCGAAGCTCTGCTGGATCGGAGTTCGTGGGACGTCACCGAGCTGAACGTGTGCTGAACTCGGAGGTGTCGTACGTTCGTTACTTGGATCAGTCGAATCGTGAAGACGTACGACTGCGTCAACCGCGTTCTCATAACGCTTCCTCTTACGGTCTACGAGGGTACGTGGACGACACTCTCCCCTCTCGTTGCTATGCATCACCATGATCTTGCGTGTGTGTAGGATTTTTTTTGAAATTACCACGTTCCCCAACACACAGATACCACAACAACTCCAGGTGCAGGTACATGTATATGTAAGCTTTTCTCTAAGGCGGGAGCATGGAACATTCTACGTGGAGTTTCTTTCTGTTCTTCTTCTTCGACGACTGGATTTGGGGTTCTTGATGGGTAGTATGGGACTATAGGGTGGGCGCTTTGCTTATTTCTCTTGCCTCTTAGGCATATTTACTTCTTATCTGTACTCGGGTTCGTGCCTTCTTTCGTTGCAATGAATAATGTAATGTTGGGTCGTGTTGGCCTCTGATTGGAGAGATATTTATGTATTTGCATATGTTTGCCCTATTCTCACTCACATTATCTCTTCACCTCTTTCAGTTGTACTTGTTTTAATGTCCATCATGTTCACCAAAATATGGCCCTACGTGTATTTTATGAAGTCATATGTTGGGGTGACCAATATGCGCTTCTATCCTTAGCAGAGATTGCAAAGTCTTCTATGGGGCTAAGACCGCATGTTGGGAGTTACACAGAGTGTCTCACCGACATCCTCCCCGTGGCTTCATCGAGCATGACGCACGCCATGTTCCTTGAGTGTGTTCCTCGAGTGCTTTGGAAAACATTGTGTCGTAGTGGATGTACGCAATGTACTTGGGATGAAGATGAGCAGGATACTTTTCCACCTTGCCGAAGGCGTGGCTTGTGGAGCTCCTAGAACCTTGCAACATCTCACGCGCTCCTCGCATGGCCTTTGGGAGCCTTTCCTTGAGGAGGAAACTACGATGATGATATTCCCCGCATGGGTAGTGGATTTGAGGATGCCTCGTGCCCGGGCGCTAACGCTTCCTAGGGTTGGATGAAGTTCTTCATTTGATCAAAGAGCTAAGTTGAAGTAGCCCTGGCTTGTGGGAGCGGGAAATGGACCATACACTTACGTGGGGCTGCCTCGTTTGCCCAGGTGGCGATAGTGTATACTTCCATGAGTGAGGCGAGTTGGATTCTCCTGTGACCGTCTTGATGGTTGGTTGTTTGAACTTTCCCGAGAAGCGCGCCTCCTCGATTTGCATCGCGCAAGAGTTGTTCGTTAGCCTGGGCTTTCGTGGGTGATGAAGTTAGCCCAAAGAATTGGGTTTGCTTCCTTCTTCATTGGAACGGATTTGAGAGCAATCTTGGCATTTCCTCATGGCGAGCGAGTGCTCATCGATGACTTCTTTATGTAGTGGTGGCCTTTGCATCGGCTATGTACGCCCTTGGGGGCGAACGATCTTCCTTCGTGCATGAAGGGGAATGTCTTCTGAGGGCATGCACCACGTCAACTCTTCTTGTGCTTCTTCCGAGCTTTCCTCTTGGAGGGGGGCCTAACTTGTTTGTGGCCTTTATGAGGACGCGAGCGATCCTGAGGCATTGTCAGCCCGCCGGCAGTGATGTCACGAGGCAGAGCCTCAAATGAGGGTCGATCCTTGGATCTTTGAGCGCAACCGTGGCCGAGGCGCTTGGTAGAATGTCGTGGATGGTGTCAAATTTGGATGAAGCTTCACATCCGAATGAAGTGATGATCCCAGCCTCCTGGTGATTCCTTAGACCTTGTGGAGAGCACATCCCTGACGGGATGATCCCAGGGCCTCCCAATCTTTCTGGGCGTGTCGTGGGGCGAGACTCCCACCATGGCCTTGCGGAAAGTCATGACATGTTGCCTCTCAAACTAGGCCCCATCCTCATCATGTCAGGACCCCGGATAAAATTGATTATTCCTACAACAATAGAAGGTATAGAGTACTCTCTCTTGCTTATCTGTGACCAGTTCATTTGTAACGGCAACTTTTACTCTGTATATATGCATTTTTTGAAAAGAAGGATAACTTCCAGCCTCTGCATCGAACGATGCACACAACAATATTTATTAAATTATTCAAAGAGTTTGACAAGAACAAATACATAGATCAATCCAAAGCCACATTTCTGGTGACCTATGTCGCTATAGCTACTAGCTTGATGATGTGCCGTGACCGCATCAACGCACACCATCCTATCTGGTGGCCTCACCAAGCCGCCACACAGCAAGCCGAGAACACCAACCGGTCTAGCAAACCCTAAGCACGCACCGCATGCGCACGCTCCAAAATCCGCCGTCACCATCTTCCACTGTCCCAACTTCAAGAGAGATCCTCGAATTGATCTTGTCAGGCCCAACTACCTTCGACGCCATCATAATGTGAGACAGCGCCACCACTCTGCACGTGTCCTCAAACACACGTCCATCAATATGTGTGTATGTAGTACTAGTATACAAAGTGAACAATGCCGATGAGGTTTATCATGGCTTCAACATCAAACACTCCAATTTACATAATCAAAGTGCCCGACAAACGGTTATGGCTCTAACAGAAACCATGAAGTTGATCCCCTGACGAGGCTCGTCGAGCCATGGACGGATTCATCAGAAGTCAAAAGCAAACATGGGTCATGCGTCAGATTAGCGAGCAACTTGACAACTGAACAAATGTACTCCCTCCGTTCGAAATTACTTGTCTCGGATATAGATGTATCTAGAATTAAAATACATCTAGATACATTCATTTTTACGACAAGTAATTCCGAACGGAGGGAGTACTCGATACATATAAGACACCGATTACATCATAGTATTTGTGAAGGAAAATCATCTTATTCTCAACACTTACACCTACAACGACACATATGGCACACTATCCTGGTCTAGCCTGCCTTTCATAGACAAGTCTACAAGACATGCGCTTGTAATTGTAAACATCACACTTACTACAGTATTAGGTCATAACAACACATGACTTCAAATGCATAGATAGTAGTAGTAGTAAAACTACCACGTACGATTGCCTGCGATTAAGCAGCCACGTATGGATGAGGACCACACACGCCCATTCGTTTTCATTCCCTCGCGACGATCAGAAGGCCACTTCGGCGTTGGCGAACTCCTCTCTCTTCTGGGTCGCATCCGCCACCGTCTCGCCGCAGGAACCTGCACGGCGGGCTGACCACCGGCACCGTGCCCCGTGTGTTGGAATTTTGCCCACAGCATTGATCACATCAGATCATGAAAGAGATGTACACACAATAACTTTTGTTAAAGACACGTGTCATGCCTCTTTTTCTCTTTATTTTTTTTTCCTTTCTTAGCCACGATACTAGTACATGAACTCACTACTACATACCATCTTCTAACTTGACGCATCTTGACACACTTTGTCTTTCGTGTTTCTCCGGTCTTGGCTTGTTGATGATTCACCCCTTGTCGACTCATCCGCTCACACCACGACAAGTTAAACTGATAGGCTTCATTGATCGCAACAATCTCTCCCCAATTTTAACTTGGCGAATTTACGGACCACCTCAAATATGCCTTGGACTACCCAGCCTCGCCAGTAACATGTGGAAAACCCCACCCGATAGACTGCACCATCCACCCTAGCGAGATACATGCCGGCTCCTTGTGGATCACACCACCCCATGAACTACACCATCCACTCCAGCCTCATGTAGAGACATGGCCTCATTGAAGAGACTCACCTTCACTAGTTTACCGCCCCCACATACTTGAACTTAATCCTCTCGTCGAGACACATAGACAACCTGGATACGCTTCATCTTCAACGCCTCCTCACAGAGACGAGCACCTGGACATGATGACGATGATGACTTTCCGGCACCGCACCACGGCACCACCGCTCCCGTCAACGATCTTCCACCGCCTTCCCGACGACAGCCTGCCGTCTCGCTCCTTGTCGCTCCGCCGAATGACGATCGCCAGATCCCTCCTCGTCGTTGCATCACCCAGCAACATCATGGCACGCTCTTGATCGTCGCTGCACCACCCAGCGACCATATCGCCCGCCCCGAGGCGCTAATCGGGTCGCGACCCCGGGGCAAGCGTGGCTTCAAATCGACCTAGCTCTGATACCACTTGTTGGAATTCTGCCTACATGATCAATTATATCAAATTAAGACAGAGACGCGCACACAATAACTTTTGCCAAAGACACGTGTCGTGCCTCTCTTTCTCTGTATTTCTTTTTCTTTTTTCTTAGCCACGATACTAGTACATGAACTCACTACTACATGCCATCTTCTAACTTGACGCAAGATTATTGCTAACACCGTGTGTACTGTCCACCACGCCCGTTGCGGTGTTCATTGGCATGCATGTCCTTGGACTTCTGTGCGATGATGACGGAGTTCACCACGTCGTCGTCGGGGTGACACACGGCCAGCACCTCGAACCCGCCGCGACCGATGTCCTGGGGATCGACAATCGGGTACAGGAACCCACGCGCGCCGTGCGCGCTGCGCACGACGAGGGCCGCCCCGTCCGCCATATGCGCGCCGAGGTGCGCAATCACCTTGGCCTTGTCCTCGGCAGCCATGCCCACGAGCGCGGCCAGGAAGACGACGTCGTACGCGGCGAGCTCGCCAGCGAGGTCCGCGACGTCGGCGGTGTGGAAAGACATGCGGGCGCCCACGTCCTTGTCGGCGCGGAACAGCTTGCTCGCGCGGTCGTTGGCCGCGCCGCACAGGTCGTAGTTGTCGAACATGGTGTCGGGCAGGTGGCGGGCGGCGAGGACGTAGGAGCTGAATGGCAGCGGGCCGGAGCCGATGAAGGCGACGCGGGCCGGGGCGATGCCGCCGGGCACGTAGCGCGCCAGGAGCTCGTACTCGAGCTTGCTGAGGTTGATGTAGTTGCTGTAGAAGGGGAAGATGCCGAGGTGGTCGAGCGGGTTGTCGAAGGCGGCGAGCATGTAGGAGTAGTGCGCCTCCAGCTTCCCCTCGGCCTCGGAGCAGAGGCGGATGAGGCCCTCCCGCATCTCCTGCGCCTCCGGGCCGAGCTTGGTCACGTCCACGGGGCTCGGGGGCACGCACGCGGTGACCAGGTCGGTGAAGAGCGCGTCGACATCGGGGGATGGGCTGAGGGACGGCAGCTTGGCGATGGCGGCGTGGAGGCCGGTGATCTTGTGGACCAGGGCGTCGACCTCCTTGTTCTGGGCATCCATTTTACCTGGTACCTGACGAGTACTTGATGAACTCTGAGGCACAGGAGTGGAGTGGAGTGGAGTGGTGGATCGGGCTGCTTGGTGAGCTATGGAACGAGGAGCACGGGGTATATGTAGCTGCCGTCTAGAGCACTCATCGATGGAGCTGGCAAAGCTGTGCATGCATGCAAGCTTCACGCGTCCATGCCAATATGGCTGGTTTCATGCCTCTGCTGCTGTGGCGTGTTCACGTCCGGCTGTTGAAGTGGACAGCGTTAATTTTGTACTCCCTCCGTCCGGAAATACTTGTCTTAGAAATGGTTGAAAATGGATGTATCTATAACTAAAATAAGTCTAGATACAACCATTCCTAAGACAAATATTTCCGGACGGAGGGAGTATGTATTTTTCCTCCAGGTCGCTTTTTATCTTTTGAATAAAGAGCGTGCACCACTACTGCGTCTAGATACATCCATTGTAGTATAATAAAGTAATTTCGGACGGAGAAAGTATTGAGTGTTCACACATGTTTAATTTGTCCGAAATAAAGAACGTCCACCAACTGTATTCGGATGTGTTCGCATTAGTGTGTGCGAAATAAAGAGCGTCCACCAACTGTTTTTGGACCCGTTCACAGCCATTTAGTGTGTGAAATAAAGAGCGTGCCCATCAACTATTTTTAGACGTGTCTCCGAAAAATAAAGAGCGTCCACCCGCTGTTTTTGGAACGTGTCCACCAACTATTTTTAAATGTGTCTACGGGCGTTTAGTATGTCCGATGTTTTGTTTTTGGAAGTGTCTGTGGACGTTTAGTGTGTCCAATTTGATGATCCGCATAAGTTGCCCTTATGTATCGGGTTTGGTGATCCGCGTGAATTGCCCCTTATGTACTAGAGATTGGGTGTGTATGATTTGATGATCCACGTTGGAGTTGCCCTTATGTATCGGATTTGGTGATCCACGTGAATTGCCCCTTATGTCCTAGAGATTACATTTCATTTGGGTGTGTTCGATTTGATGATCCACGTTATAGTTGCCCTCATGTACGAGAGATTAATTCGGATGTTTCCAATTTGGTGATCCGGCATTGGAGTTGCCCTTAGTGATTACGTTTCATTTGGACACGCTGCCAAGGACTTCACCGAAGAACAGTAGAATGAGCAGGACATGAACTTCACTGATTGTTTCAGTTCAGTAATCTCAAACGCCAACATATTAAGCTGTTCTCCATCATAAATTTATTTCCGCGGTCAAACAATAGAACACTGCACGCAGCGACTGTTTTGGTAATGGTACGCACTAGTCTACACCTGTACATTGTCGCTAAGTGGGTACAAAATTACAGTATCTTGGGCGTCCCCACCAACAAAATTACAGTTGAGAATTCAGCCAGGGCGCAATATCCGACAATGTGAAGCTTTCCTTAACCCCCACCAATCTATGGAACAATCACCTTCTGCGGAAATGCAGTCAAAATACAATGGCCATCCAGTCTTAAGCCTGGAAGAAGCACAGGTTCATACAAGTTCGGCAGCACATTTTATTTTCCTTTTGGCCTGTGCATGCTGTCCAGAGATGATTTTATTTCCCGTACATCTTAACAGTAGTTGATCTGAACGACACGAAAAGAATTCATCACCTTTTTTACTGAAGCATACATCGTAATAAACATACAAATGTTAACATGGACGGGATGCACACCTAACTGAGTGAGATGTTAATTCTATAATAAGCTACATAAAATAACAAGCTGCTGAAATTCATTTGTTTAAATATGATTTGGCGTCGATAAGGAAATGGATGAGATGGTGAGTAAGCAACGAAATGGATTTTAGCATCATAAGAAAAGCAGCAATAAGAAGTTACCACAGAAGCGATCGTGGGATTGATGAGAATCCGTCGGAGCTTAGACCTTCAGATGCTGCTCCACCACCACTGGCTGCCAATTTTTTACTTTCTCCATCAGCTGCTGTCTCTGAATCAGCCTTGCTAGTGCCGTTTACACAGTACTTCTGCAGCCACCTGTCAGACTCCCAAAGCACGTGCATAATGCTCTCCCTGGCAGAGTACCCATGGCTTTCAAAAGGAAGTATTACCAAACGAGACTGTACACCATGACCCTTCAACGCATTGAAGAATCGGTCCGACTGTAATTGAAATATCAAGGTTAGGTGATACAAAACTATCCTCCAAATAAAACAGCTAATTAGCTATACACCGGGAAATAAACAATCGTATGAACATTAGGACAAAACATCAACCCATAACAATGCACAGATTTTGCTTCTCTCAAAAGACAGTGCATTTCAGGCAACGTTAACCCGAGTATTACTTTACTATGTAAGATGCAGGAGGTAGGTAGACAATTACATTTACGCAAAACCTGGAACAACAAATCAAATTTCTTAGGGTCTTGGTACAGTGTCTGTTTACACTATGCCTATCAATTTAGCAGCTTGGTCGATTATACAACTACTAGTGAGATTCCACATGAAAAACAAATATATTTGCAAGATAAACTATGCACACCTAAATGAATTTGTGATTAAAAGTATTCAAACAAAAGAGGTGGGAGCAGTAGTTCAAAGTTGAACACCACTAACCCTTCTGCAAAATGACTGTTATCTTACAGTCACAGGTTAAAATTAAGTTGATGCTTAGGACTTCACCTGCATTGTCAGTGTTCCAGAATTGTTGTCTTGCTCCCCATGAATAAGTAATATTGGTCTCTTGATTTTGTTAGCCGACATGAAAGGGCTCATCTCCACATAGGTGTTAGTTGCCTCCCAAAGTGTTCTGTCCTCATTCTGCAGAACAATGCAGGCGGTTAAGAAAGACTGAAAAACTAAAACCTGCACCAGATTGGCAGTTACCCATTCAGCATTAGTGTGTACCTGAAAACCAAATGGAGTTAAGGTCCTGTTGTAAGCTCCAGAACGAGCAATTCCGCAGCAGAAAAGATGAGGAGCATGAGCTAAGAGATTTGCTGTCATGAATGCACCATACGAATGACCACCAACAGCAATTTTATCAGGATGAACCACCTATAGAAAAGTGATAGAAGATATCATACCAAACCCTTAGAAGTCATTGCCCACAAAGGCTCACAAAAAGAATTACGAAATGCTCACCCCTCTCCTGACAACTTCCTCGACGGCAGCCTCTGCACTAGTTACTAGTTGTTCCACATAACTACAAAACAATTTGCATTCACAATAGAATTAGTTCCATGGCACAAGTGTGGTATAGTTCACAATCTCGGACATATAGAAGGAAATGCAATAGGGCAGAAATAACAAAAACACCTGTCGTTCGCCTCTACATCACCTTCACCAACAATCGGAATTGTCGGACCTGAAAGAATAGCAAACCTGCAAACCAAAGTGTGTTGAGTGAGACTATGTGCCAGAAAGAAACATATTCGGAAGAAGTGCATCAAATTTTAACTTAGGCTAGATTTGGAGGTTAAGGGAGCGAATCAGGTTTTTGTCATGAGAAACAACAATAGGAAATAAATGGCATGTGTTTTTTCCTTGAATAGCAAGAAGAGAAATAATACCCTCTAGCCAACCAAAGAAGAGGAGATGTAGCACCAATCCCTGAAAACTCATTAGGGGAACCACGTACTTGTCCCGCAGCATCTTTGCTTTTAAACTCACCAGGGTATGACCAAACTAAACATGGCAAAGGTCCATCTTTTGATTGATCATAACCTGGAGGTAGATACAACTTTGCTGTTAGTTGAACCCCATCTTTGCGCTGGTACCTTATCATTTCCTTATACAATGAAGCAAGCTGGGGGTATGGGTGGGGAAACTTTGTAATCTGCACTTGCTTCTTTTCCGGCCAAATTTGTAGGTAATATTGTGTATTTTCTGTTTTTGATTCTTTTGATGTAAGTATCTTTAACTGATCAAGGGGAAGGTCCCCATCAATTTTGTCTGACATCAAGGCAACAACAGTTTCAAAGTATTTTTCCTTGTCACTTTCCCATATTCGCTCTTTACTTCCAGTATTTCTGCAAAAACAAAAATAAAGGCATCAGCTGGCATCTAGAATGCATGGCACTCCCTCTAAAGAAAATATAAGAGCGTTTAGATCACTACTTTAGTGATCTATAAACGCTCTTATATTTCTTTGCGGAGGGAGTACAAAACAAATGAAATCATTAATGGATATGGACAATTGGACATACATATCAAACAAGTCAAGGAATGGAACGTTTCCTTCTGGTGTGGCACCCATTCCATTCAGCAAGAGGTAAGTACTTCCATCTTGTTTATTAACTTTTGCAATAACATATGTTCCCATGGCAGTTCTTCGCAGCATTGGTGAGCCAGGATCAGAGTACACATCTTCTGAAGATCTGTCAAATAAAATGCGCGGACTGACATCTTTCTTGTCTGGAGCAACCACCCATGTTCTTGTTTTCCGAGTTTTGTACCATGATTCATACACCAAAGCAAGAGATTCATCACACCAAGAGATTCCTCTGTACCAACAGAATGAAAGCAAGAGAGAGAGTAAAGTGGGAATAATTAATTACTTGGCACACAAGATGAAAAAAAAATGATAGGACGTTGTAAAAAGAATAGCTGATTTGGATTAGGACTTCCTATGTACAATTTTATATGGATGATTTTACACCAGTACTCTATATTTGAAATTTCCTGCTAGCAGTAATGCCCTATGTCAAAGCACAAAGCTTAACCATAACATCGTGCAGTGAAACAAAGATTTCCAGTCCTACTTGAGTAGATAAATGGAAGTTCAGAGAACATACCCATATCGGAGGTCAAGTTTATGTAGGATTTCTGGTTGTTCGCCATTTATGGGCTCAGCATTTTCCATGTAAACAATGTCACGTGGTGAAACTTCAACCTTTGCATCTCCACCATCCTGTGTCTCCACCCTAAGAAAAAGAAGGATAAACTAACCCAGTTAGAACAAGGAATAAGACATAAGCACACTGACATATTATATAAACTCCCTCCATATGTCAAATAGGTGACGTTTTGGAGACTGACACGGTCTTCAAGATTGCCTTTGACCACTATTTTTTTACTATATTATATGCACAAAACACAAGAAAATTATTATATTAAGAATATACTTGGTCTACGTATTCAGAACAATATTTGGTCAATTTTAAGTTTGACTTAAGACATGTCCAATACACCACTTATTTGTGATATGGAGTATTGACAAATAAAAGATGTTCTTGACTGTCCAAACTTGCACCATAGAGCAAAGCTTGTACACAGAAGATCTAATAGTTTGAATGATTTGCATGCATCAGGTATCCAGATTCTATTTTGAAGTTTCAAACAAAAAACTAATGTTTTGGGTGCTGTTCTGCGTACCAATACAAAGTTGAAGGTTTGTCTGGCCTCCAATAGATTGAACGTTTTCCCTTGCGCACGCTGCTCGTCGCAATTGGTATGTCCTCTGCAAGGGGCAAGTCACAAAGTTCCCTAATAAACTTACCATCTGCAGTCCATAATTCAACTCTCTTTGGAAACCTTCCACAGGGTACAATATAGGAATATGGACGGTGGATAGAAGAAAGCATCAAATATTTGTCATCTGGTGATGGATCAATGGATGTGTATACAGCAGGAGGCCCCATTGGCTTCACAGTTCCATCCAAAGAGACCAACATGAGCTGTGAGGTTGCATAGTAATCAAATAAATCAGCATCATATTCATCTTTCAGAAGATCCTGGAATGTTCTCACTTGGACCACATTCTTTGTCTCATTAGACTGAATTTTTGGACCAGATGGAACTGATGGCTTCTGTGGTAGAGCTCCACGTGATACAGGGATAGTGCAGACTAACAAAGTAGAGTTATCAACCCATACAAAGCTGCAAAATAGTAGAAACAATTATTTGGAAGTAGGAATAGTAAATAGGAGGCATGGAATTATGAAGTTTATTACCTGTCAAAGATAGCATTCAAGTATATATCAGGAGATTTAAAAAGTGGCCGTGCTTCTCCAGATTCCACGTCCGCAATCCATACCCTTAGCTTGCTGATTTTGTTGTCCTCCTGTTTGGATAAGAATCTGTTATAGCTAATCAATGAGACATAACAACTATCCCTATTACAAAGCCAATCCAACCAATTACCTCTTCAACTCGAACACTGAATGATAGATTACGACCATCATGTGACCTAATTCACATTATTCAATACATGAAGTCAAGATTGATGTAATCCAGTACAAATAAGTACCCATAAAATGATAGAAGTTACTTTGATACAAAAATCTGGAAATTTACCAGGTAACAAAATTAATCTTTGCTCCTTCAGGGTATCCATGGACCTCCTTCTCTGGGCCCAAAGTTCCATCATCCATTAGCTTATGGATACCTATTCCAGTGTAGGAAGACCTACAAATTAGGTTAATCAGATTTCCAATGATGGCATGATGTAAAGCGTAATAATGAACTTGTTAAAAAGTGAAACGGAATAATACGACAGAAATTTCGGGGAAAGCATGAACAGTACGTACATTCGACTTCTAGTATTAGAATGGCCATCAATCCTCACACCAGCAAGTTTCTCCTCAGGCTTTGCGAGATCAGATAGTGGTGGAAGCGCTCGACGTTTGAGAAATAGAATCTTGTCTTTGCTTGGTGAGAACGACAAAACAGGAAGTGGTGGTGCATCAACAATGTCCTGTATTTCTTTGGGGGGAAGGCGGTAGCCCAGTGAAAGATCTGCATGATACGCAAATACGTTTACTGTTCACTGTACCACTAGTCTGCATTATACTTTCTGACAGTTAAACCCAGGACAAGGGCAGCTCAAACAGCACTTTATGCAGAGATCTTCACAGTGCACACAAAAATACAGCTCCATTCAAAGAAACCACTTACACCCCCCCCACCCATCCCTAAGAATCATGTTTGTGTATCAACACCAGTAATTAGGCAATGCCCCAGAACCCATACATTTACATTTAACTCCTAGAAGTAAAGCTGCTAAATTATTTCCTTGAAAAGCAAAAGCACCACTATCATAAACCTGTTGAAACAGTTCTAGGGTTATATGCATTCCTCGTGTAAGCAGAACAAGAGAACTTGAGACATCAAACCACATGCTCTCTTAAAGAGTCTCTTACTAAGCTAAACACAGCATGATAAGGAGCAAAGGTCAGGCTGATCCATCTAGTCTAGCTTTAACAGTCGTATGACGAGCAAGCCGAATCATGATAACTGAAGTGAGCTAGAGAGGGCATGTGATGTGATCTCTACCAGAACAAGTCGGATTAATCTAAATTATACACTACCAACCCATAAAGAGCAATCCAGTATCCAGATCATAACTGAAGACAACTAGTACTAGTATGTTTCCAGGAACCGATCCAAGAGCAGAGCTCCAATCTCTCCCCCGCCAAAGCAGCCCAATCCACTAAACGACGCGAAGTAACAATCGAAATCAACCAAGTGTCCAAGAAGAAAAAGCAAGCAGCACCGACCGTCGTCTTCCTGGCCCAATCCCGACGCATCCGCCGCCGCCGGCTGATTGGACTCCCCGGAGGCTGCGGCGGCGGCGATGTGGGACATCCTGGAGGCGGCGGAGCTCATGGCGGCCCGGCGAGGCAGGCGGAGCGGCCGCGGAAGAGTAGAGGAGCGAAGGGGAGCGCGCAGAGGCGCGAGCGGGAGCGGGAGCAGGGCGAGTCGGAGGCAAGCCCTGTGGAGGATGGAAAGGGCGGACATGATTTCTCGGCCTCCCTCCCTGCTTCTTCTATACAAGTACACGTAGTAGATAGCATAGAATAGTGCAGGACGGATGGTGGGATACCTTTTCTTTGGTGCACAAAAAGATATTTTGGCCCCTTTTGAAAAATGCTTCAACCTAAAAAGATCTCTTAAATATAAAAATGTTCAATACATTTTTCAAACACACAGAACTAGTATAGTACGCTTTGGGTTGATTTTTTTTTTGCGAGAAAACTTCTGACCTGTTCATCATCCGTCGTGGCAGTACAAAAAACACTAGAAACAACAAAGTACATCCAGGTCCAACCATCACTAACTGGAATCTGCTCCGACTTTACTCGGAATGGAGTCATGCTATCGACATTTCACGAAACTTTTGCGGAAGTTTATGCGGCGATGTCGGGTTGCTTGCGGCATGAGCTGACCAAACGGTGACACTGGACAAATGATTGGTTCCGGGATTCCAGTTTATCTTTTCCTGATCACGACGACTATAGACTCCCCTTTGATATTGATAGTAGAGATAAGTTAACGAGGTGTGAAGCAAACTGCAAATAAATTGTGCAACAAGTCAAAAAAAAAAGAGTAGAAAGGAGCTAATCCTGAAGATATTCTTGCTAAATGAAGGGGCATCTGCCCAACTATGTTAAATTAAATTATAAACGAACTGACAGACACGTATACAGCAAATTCACTCTAGAGACCTGTGTTCCCCAAGTATGCTACAAGATACTCCAGATGTGTTCTTTGTTCATGTTTAGCTCTTTAGACCATGCAGCCAGAGCCGTGGTTGCATGCAAATGTTTCTATTATACACAATGGCCATACAAGAATCACAGAGAAGAATCACTTCCCCATCTAGACATGCAAAAACAAGTTCAGTACAAGTGCTGCTTGCTGGCCTGCTGCCATCCCGGTGTAAGTCGGCTGATATCCAAGCTTGCAGTTTCAGAACAAGCTGAAACCCCCCGAATCCTCCTCCGCCTGCGCCTCTTCTGGCGTCTCACTGTATGTTGGCTCATATCCTTCGCGACTTCTGTAGTTATCTGCATACTCTGAGCCCTCTTCTGATACGTAAGACGAACTTCTGTAGTTATCTGCATACTCTGAGCCCTCTTCTGCTGCGTAAGATGATGATCGATACTCCTCTGGACGGACAAACTCAAGCATGTAGTTCAACCCGTTGATGACATCATAGACCATCAGTCCGATTCTTCCCCCACCCCAGCTGCCTAGCTGGCTTCCAACGAGATAGCCAAGCTTTCCCAGCCTCTCCTCGCCATGGAAACCACCCGCATAGGTTCCGAATAAGGTGCCCATGCCCCGGAGGAAACCTTCTGTCATGCTTCCGCCAAAGTACATTGCCTCGAAGAAGTCCCAGCCACAGGAAATTATCGGCCCCAATATCCTCTTCGCTTGACGAGCGGCCACCTTCGTCGCTTTTGCCCCGATCTTCTGAGCTTGCTTGGCTGCCTCAGCAGGACTCAGGCCTTCTGTCAAAGCATCAGCCAACGCTTTCTCAAGGGCTCGCTGCCGCACGGTTTCTATGTGTGCGCTTCGCAGGTTGTTCACATACAGCTTCACCCCCTCCTTCCCTGCGCATGCAAGGCTGCCCGACCCCATATCGAAACAGTTCATGAATGTGAACTGCCCACTCTTTGATGCAGCCTCCTTTCCGACAAGTTCCCTGCACTTCTCAGCTGCAAATTGCAAATTTTGATTAAGCTTAATTTACAAAGACATACATCCGGCTTACTTCTCCAAAATGAAATCATCAGATACTATCTAGGAGAAAATTTGGATGTCAAGAGCAATATCAATTCAATAGCATACCATGTTAAACTATCAATGTGCCTTATAATTCTTACAATACGGCCATTTTCTACAAGATCATGGCTTGCCCATATGTCAACTTAGCAACAGGGCAAGAGTTACCTTTCCAAAAGAATGTAAGACTCATAGATCCAGTGATTGAAAATTTAGTATGGAGATCTTTTATTTGTTAATTCTGAGAGGAAGACATCAGCATGAGCACATAGCAAAAACGCTAGTAGCCACACAAGATATATCAGCAGGAAAACTGGATGTCCACAGTACATGGTCATCCAAATCCCTGATACAATCCTTAGCTGCAAGTAAATGCACTACTTGTTACACTATTGTGGGATGAAATCAAATCAACATCACAGTTATCAAATGAAAGCAAAATAAAAGATGCTACTCCTGAGCTCCTTCACCAGCGCACAACTCTCCGACAGGTCCAGAGCATTGCTAGTCACAACATTTTTTAGCACAAGGGAATCGGTCTCCAGGGTGACTTTATCCATCCCATCGAAGAAACTTACATGATGAATTGCATCCATGGCTTCAGCCACCAATGCACTCCAAACATTTGCCAAGCCCCCAAGTATGCGGGAATTTTCGAGTAAGCGAAACATGTGGGTAAATTGTGCATGTGAACACTCATGGTACCAGACAGAATCACTGTCCCAGTTAAATACAACGATATAACTGACAAAAAAATTGCTACTCCAAGTTCTTCGTCATAACAGTACGCGAGCATGCACCGCTGCCTTCAAGCCCTGAGACAGACAGACTGTTTGTTCATATATATAAAGTGTTTTCATGAATCAATCAGTATGAACTACCAACCATGCTAGACAGTGTTCAGTTGTTCTTATTTTTTGTTCAACTTAACCTTATGAGCAGAGGCTAATCACCATCTTATAAGCAGTTAAGCAATCAATCCTTAACAAGTTAGTACCGACTTCACTCGAAATCTATGGCTTTCTGAATTAAGGCACTCACACTTCAAATTCTACCGCCCACATCAACCCAGACCTACGAAGTATACCTCCAATTGACCGAGTCATTCGCTCTTCGTAGCAATTACCGTCGTCTAGAAACCCAAGATCAGACGCATCCCACTCGAAACCAGCCAAATGCGCACCCACTTCTTCTTCACTAGGAAACAACCCCCACCACCCAAAATCGCCGAATCAAAGGCCGAAAGGCGCCAAAACTACACGCGCAAGCGCGCGCAGTGATCCGCCGCTCTACGAAGAAGTATTCACCTGCTCGCTCGACGAACTGGTTAACAGTAATTGAAAAAAAAAACGGAGGGCGGATCGGGGAGCATGCCTGTCATGCTGAGGGCGAGCACGCCGGCGACGAAGAGCAGAAGCTGGACGCGCCGCTTCTGGATGTCGAGCATCTTCGCGGCCTCCCACGCTCGGCTCGGCGGGCAGCAGACCAAGGATCTCTCCTCTCGTGGGAGGAGGAGGAGGAGGAAGTGGGGAAGAAACGAATAATAACGAGAGAAAAGAATGGCAGGTTCCTTGGGAAGAAAAGAGAGAGAGAAAAAAGAACGGCCGCAGGGGGTCCATTCGCCGCTGCCGCGTGGCGATACGCGTTACCCGGAAGGACGACACGGCGTTGGGTGGGTCCTCACGCCATGGGCCCAGTCGCCCGACTTGTTTGAATGGAATTCACAAAACTCTAGGTAGGTCATCTAAATTGTACTAAAGCTGCGTCAATGAATTTGAATTGACCGGAGTAGCAAAAAAATTATTTTAAGCTCGTATTTCAGAAGCCACTGTGTCAAAGACTTCTTTAAAATAACATGATTAGCAAAGTATTGAAATCGTTTATCTCCATCTGAACTTTTTGACACTACTCACACTTTTAAAACGACTTTACTTTTTATCTTATTTTGGTTTGTCACCGGCAAGTGAGCATAGTATAGATTAAATTAGGCCAATTATTAGGGCATAGCCAATGCATAGTCTTATGGTGATGCCCCACATGTCATGTAGGATAAGATGTCAGAAAAAGTAGGTTTGGATAGGGAAGCAGAATCCTCCGCAAGAGACAGGTGATTGAGAGAAAAAGTGTGATCGAATGTAAAAAGCTAAGAAAGTTGAAATAAAAAATAAAGATGCATCGTATCATATATAACACTATGCTCCCTAGTTTTAAAAGTCAACATTCAATTGAGGTCTTCAATTAAAATTGGATCACTTAATTTTGATCGAGTCAACAATTTCTAACACTCTCTCGTTCAATGCTTTTATACTATATACTATAACACTATTCTTCCTAGTTTTAAACAGTCAACATTCAACTGAGGTCTTTAATTGAAGGGTCACGCGATTTTGAGCGAGTCGATAATTTCTCAACACTCTCATTTCAATTTTTGTATATTCTCTGTGACACTAGATTCCCTAGTTTTGAAGAGCCAACATTAAATTGAGGTCTCCAATTTGACCCAATTTTGACAGTCAACAATTTGTCAACACTCTTTCATTCAATTCTTTTATACTATATACTATGCTTCCTAATTTCGAAGGCCACACAAATAGTTGAAGTCTACAATTTACAATTGGATAACTTGATTTTGATCGGGTCAACAATTTCTCAAGGAGCTTTTTCATTCAATTCTTTAAATTCACTATGTTCCCTGATTTTGAAATTCTTTCATTCAATTGAGGTATTAAATTTTGAATTTGGTTTATGAATTTGACCGTGCCAACAACCTCCCAAATCAATAAGTAACAATAGGCGTACAAAAACATATCAATTCTGCGCACCCTTTCACCACCTTAAAAAAAGTGCCATCATGTGAGAGTGTAACACCAATATAGTACATTCTGCCGTCGATGTAGAAATTCCCTCACGTAAATATAGGTTAGTTAGCGGATAACACATAATCACACCACGAAAGGCCATCAAAATCACCACACTACATGTCTCCCCCACCCGGCAAACTAAATATTCCATTAGTTCAAAATATAAGGGTTTCAATTTTTTGGAAAGTTGAATTCTAAGAAAGTTACCAAGTTTAGAGTGAAAAATATCGGTATCCACAATATTAAACAAGAAAGTATGGAAATTCATTTCATGATGAATCTAATCATATCGATTTGATATATTTTCTACAAATTTGATCAAAGGTAAAAGGTTTGACTTTTTTTAAAAATAATATAATTTATATTTTGAAACAGAGTGGGTATTCTTTTAAGAAATATAAAAACGCCGACGGCGCAGCAAAGCGCCCCAATTCTTCTAGTATGTATTAAAGTTTCTATTTTCTATTTCTTAATGAGCCTCACTAGTAGTAGCTTATGTTGGAGAGAAATAAATCAATGTAGTTGCCTCAAGCTACTTTTTCTCATGAGACATCTATATCCATATGTCATTATTGTACATGCTCTTAGTCATCCAACTTAGCAATTGTGACAATGAGGGTTTCCAATTCCCCAGTTGAAGGTACTGAATCCGAATAGGTTAACCTTAGGAGAAAGAAAAGTATGATTGTATGTTCTGCCCTCTTAACGGAAAAGCAAAAAAATATCTTGTGATGGCTTTGAGTAGATGATGGACATATGTAGCAAAGAGGCGGCTAGGGGAGCTTTGTGGGCCCACAGCGCACCCAGGGTCTAGGGCGTGTGGCCAAGGAGTGTGGGGCCCACAGCCCACCCGAGCCATATTCTAGCTCATGGGTATTTTCCCTCACAAAACCTTCATTTTTTTCGGCTCTGACAGCTTTCTGGCCCCCTTCAATGCAATCTTGCAAGAAGATAAAGATGAAATAGCCCCGTGAACATACATGGTAGATGAGCCTTCAACTTATTAAAATGTGATGCAAAATGCACATATCAGCACATCCATATTCGTGAAGCCACTGATCGAAGAGAATGGGATAGGTGGTGTGGCGGGCGGCCCAGGCTTCCCTAGCTGTGGGTCCATAACACGATGTTGGCTCGACAACAGGTGGGATTCCACAAGCCTGGAGGACGGGCCCCTCAACCTTTGACTTCGACGAGGCCATCATGTTGGTGTCCGCCTCCTCCTCCTTGATGACACCAGCCATGTCATGAGCTTCGAGGTCAGCCGTATCTCGTTGGCACAGTAGCTCCTCAAATGGAGCCCAACGGAACCACGTGATTCCCTATGCCCGAGGAGGGTGGTGAGATGGCGGCATAGGAAAAGGCCGAGGGCAAATCTAGAGGGGGGGGGGGGGGGTAGAAGGAAAGGAGTATCTATACATGCCTTGGTGGCAGTTGTTTCATAGCCGCTAGCAACGTGCGGTTAGATAGGCCTTGTGTGTCAAGACATCTCGATAGAAAACGGTGCATGCAACGAGAAAAATGGCCGGCAATAACGGTGGGCACGTTGGACACATGATGGGCGCTATTAGTGGGCGGGAAACACGACTGCTAAAGTGGTACAAGCAACTTTATCATTGGTAGAGAGAGAAAGAAGCCCTCAAAGTTTACTCCCGCCACCTCGGTTTGTGTTTGGATTTTGGACTGCACCCAAAAACAGCGTCCCAACCTTTAAATATGGAGTCTACAATCCAGTTTCTGAATGAACTCCATAATTTTTAGAGATAGACATGGGTATAGAGATTCTGTTAGGATGAGTTTTCTCACCTCTATCCTCCACAATGACAGTTATTATGAAGAGAAGGAGTGTATGGCGAATATGGCAGAGCTCTAAGGAAACTCGTGCTTGTCGTTGAATTCCTTCCGTTTGATGCAATGCAGGCTGCTGCCACTCATATCTAAAGCTAACTGAGATCACAGTCTAATGCCCATTAATAACACTTGCATTATATACTTGATGATTCCAACTCAAAAATATATATACTTGATGATCCAAAAAGCACACCAGACAAGAAAACATAGAGAGCATAATACTGCATTGCGTAGAGGAATTATCATCAAGGCAGTAAACATCCATAGTTATACTACCCCATCAAGCATCTTTGATATCCAAGACAAGATGTGAAGAAGAAGAAAACAGAGTGCGTGAATCCAAGTGGCTCTCAAGCAAAATCTCCAGCGAAACTACAATGCAACGTATAGTAAGTAACAGCAACTGCTCAGACCCTAAGACACGAATTCTGTCTCCGACAAAGAGCAAAAATAGCACTGTAAACCATCCCAGCTCAGTATCACCTTTCACTTCTTGATCAAAAATTCAAAACTGTAAGTGCACAGCTCACCCATCAGTCCTGGCCGGCCTCAAACATATCCAAGCGGCCGAAGCATCCTATGCAGCCGTTGACAGAGCCGTCGTCGTCCTCATTTCCGTTGCTGCGCTGCCCCACTTCGATGCTGACCTCGATTTCGTCAGCCCTGGCTTCAGCAGTAGCAGTGGGGTTGGCGCGGGCGCCCGCCTTGAACTGAACCACTATCACGCTCATATTGTCACTCATTCTCCGGCGGCCCAGGCATGAATCAAGAAGTCTCTCACAAATGGCACGCAGATCTATCTCCCCCTGCGTTCATCACACCATATGTCAACAGGAACAACAATTCCATCTGCAAATGGAAACCAGCCCATGCATACAACCACCGAATGTTACTATGTGGAGTCATTCCTTCAACAACGTTATGCTAACCGATAAAATTTCTTTCATCCGGTAGGATGTTTCTTTTAAATGTACTGTTAGTCTCATTGACAAGCAGAAAAAAGTTGAGGAAATAAGACTCACGGATTGCAAACGCTGCCTTACAAAATCAACCGCCTCTTGACTTGACTTGACATCCCTGGAGAAGAAGAAAAACAAGAGATGTGTAATTTTATTATGGTAATATATAAACGAAATTACTCCCTCCGTTCCTAAATATAAGTCTTTTTAGACATTTCAAATGGACTACAACATACGGATGTAGGTAGATATATTTTAGAGTGAAGATTCACTCATTTTGCTCCGTATGTAGTCACTTGTTGGAATCTCTAGAAAGACTTATATTTGGGAATGGAGGGAGTATATTACTATGAAACATGAGAACAAAGATCTGTCTCTATGGGTACTAGCAGATTGTGGTGACTACTCTCTTATTAGTTTTAGCATCCATCCACGTGGACGGAAAACATGGCACAACTCCTATATTGGAACAAAATAAATGCTTCATCAAGCACTAAGGTTGTTAAGAAGAGCAATCAAACATGCTACTCCCTCCGTCCGAAAAAGCTTGTCCCTCAAATGAATGTATTTAGTCCCAAGTTAGTGCTAGATACATCCATTTGAGACACAAGGTTGGGACAAGTTTTTTCAGACGGAGGAAGTACCATTTCCAAATAGCAAATCAACATGATGGAACCATCAAATTTAATTCATCTATGCACTACAAAGCAATAATTAACCCAGGAATTGACAGATGTTGCCCTTTCAGTAACTTGAACTCAGAAAAAGAACTTAATAGCCCCCGGTTCGAGAAATTGGGAACTGAATTACACATGGTGATGAAGTGGCTCAAACTCAGACCATTGTAGTACAGTGCGGATCGAACTTAACTGAACCAAAATGTAAAAAACGCGAGTGATAAATAATACTGGCCTAAGATGAAACAAGCATGTAAGGTAACTGGAGTGACTTTACTATGTATCAAGTATTTCATTTAGAATCAAGTCATCACAATGAAACAGTCTTTCGTGTTATTTTTAGCTCAGACTTACCAGATACCATCACTTGCTATAATAAGAAATTCAGTATCATCAGTTATGTCCACCTAGAAAAATATATGGTGTTATTTCCATCAAAACACACTCATCAGAAACAAATTTACACTGAGCTAACGCAACATAGTTACAAACTTACAGTGTGAATGTCCGGACTACTTGTCACAATTTGTTCTGCAGGAGACAAAGTTTTGTTCTGCTTGAATTGAAAATCACCTGAGATGCAAGTAGTCAAAATGCCCATCAGCAATGAATAGATTGTATCCAACAATGAAAGGAAATTAGATAAATACCATACCAATCGCTCTGGATATGGCTAATTTCCCCCCGATGCGATGGATGCCCAAGTCCACACTAACTAGTCGTCCTGTGAAATCTCTCTGGGGGTTCTCATCCCTGGTTACTTGCCCTCCTGCCCTTTCAATTCTCTCCCTTTCCTGTTGGAGGTCTGGCTTGTGATCGGTGGATAGATCATTTGCCTAAATGCATATAAGAATTGTCAGGCACTACCTGGACACATTCATTATGACAGGATGCCCCACTCAGAAATTTGACAAGAAAATAGTCACCATACCTGACCATTCCTTGAGAGTACACAACGGGAATCACCAATATTTCCAACAATAATCTGGTTACCTCTAATGAGAGCCACACATGCCGTGGTTCCTTCCTGTTGGGGGGGAACATAACGTTCCTGCAAAACAAATTCCAAACTGAGTAATACTACGGAAAATAATATTCCAAAATCATATGGGAAACAGACTATTAAGAAACAAAAGTAAGTAACACCACCAGGGAAGGAATTTGCCCATGTGCCCTTCGATAAAAGAAGCAAACGGTGTAATAAACAAATGATCAACTCAAACACACCTCAATTTTGGCAGTATGGTAACTACTAAGGTGCAATGAGAAACATAAAGGAACATCTGCCTTCCAATTTGGTAAACCAGACACTTGATGGAACACAAATTGGAATTATGAGTTAAATATATCAGTACCAACTCCAAAGCACATCGGGTAAACGTACAGTAGATCCTCCTTATCATACCCATCGATCCCTTCCAATTCCATATACACATAATAATATGAAGCATTATCCGAGAGATAAATTTTGTTTAATTTCTTCGACAGTTAAATGCTTAAAGAACATTCAGTGTTACCTCACAAAGAGCAGCCCTGAGCAAGTTTTTCAAAGTTCTACTACCAGGAGGATGAGCTGGCTCCCTTTTCCATTCATCCGATCGTTTCAACTTCTTATCAATTCTGCAACATGTGACAATAAGTGAACTTATGTAGCAATTGTAACTATGGAGGCATGAAACAATTATGTATTCCATATCCAAACATGCGACAATAAGTGAACTTAGGTAGCAATTGCAACTATGTTAGGAATGGGTATAACATTGGTCCTTTCTCGAACACTGTAGCATTGGCCCTTTTGCCTTCCAATATTGAACAAGAAGTGCATATATATGAGTGAAGATTATGTGAACATGTCTAGAGGCACTTAACGCTTGTTTTTTTGTGGGGGCCACAGTTGGTCATATTTTTAATGAAATTTTACAGGTGACTGTTATAGCTAAATTCAGAATTTTTGAAAAACTGCATGCCTGTGCCGATATTGTATGCGCCTGCACACACATGTTCCATATGTCACTTTCTTCTGTACTTATATATGTAGAGTACATGATTTAATCATCTAGAAAATAACCTGAAATACACATGCTCCAGTGCGGTACGCAGATTGTTGCCATAGTCTGGTTCCTTGGTGAGCTCAATATGAAATTGCCTTGAACAATACAATGCTACATCAGCTCCTGAAACAGAAACAAATAACTCTGCATGACCATCTTATATAACAGAAAACTAAGGCTGAATCAACCATATTCCTATACAAGGTCATATATCAAAACAGTGCAAAGACAAACACTAGCTGAAATATCCCTTCAATATGTGTACTACTGTAAAAAAGCACACTGAACTACTGAACATATTCCTAACATAATCCTCTCCTCTCCTAAAAAAAATAAGATCGAATAAATGTTTGGCCCCTCACTGTTTATATATCAGCTCAGACCCGATTGCAAAACTTGGTCATGCATGTTGAACTGAAGCATCATTGCGCAGTTGTTTCATCATGATTGTACAAGATTTTGACAGCCAAAATTTGCGACAAATAGTAAACGTACAAAGCATGCACATATATAGTGTAATACACAGATGCACATGATGTGTACCTTGGATTACTATGAATTATATGATGTTATGATAAGACTTCCTTTAAACAGTGCATGCAATGGTCAGTTATGCTAACAGCACAAAATTTTAGAATATGTTCTAACAGTATCAGAACGAAGATCAAACCTCCATGGCCATCATAAACACCAAAGAATGATGTGGAACTGTAACCATCTAGATCTAGGACAGCTGTGAGCTGCAAATAAGAAGGGTCCGGATCAAATTCAGTATTTCACCACAATAGCAAAGCAAAATTGATTATATACATCTGCAGAATTATCATCTCAACAATTTTATAAAGTACTGCAATATTACTCACGGCATCTTCCATTTCATCACGAAATCCTTTCATAGATGACGTAGCATACTTGATTCTGTCATTCTCTTCTCCAGCAGAACACTTGGTTGTTGCATCACCCATTGCTGGGTTTGCTTTCCTGAAAGATTTCAGTATAAACACCATAGCCTAGAAATCCTTACCAGCAAAAACTAGCATGTAAACTGAATGTACTGTCACTGCACTGCAGAACGCATATATATATAGCAGCAAACTTGATAGAAAAACAGCTAAATAACTCCCATCATGTTACTGCATGTGAACTGGAACTACACTGGCACACTGCAGAATGGAAAACATATCTATGCCGCTATTTGAATATATTATAGATTTTTCAATTGCAGGTTGGCAGGTTGGTAACTAATGCTTGGATTAAGGGCCCCTGGGTGCATAAGGTATGCTTATATAATCAGAAAATTACATTACTCAGGTGCACAAACACAATGCAGATCAAAACGGAATCAAGGCTTTGCCATCAACAGCATACATATCAAAATAACTCACGTCAGCACACTCATTCATAACAAGGAAGAACTTATAGATCTCAAGGTTGCAGTGCACGTTAGCACCACCAAGGAAGTACAGACAAGCTCAATTTCTGAGGAACTTGGAGGATGCGCGAGATACTACACGGAGATGGATTGAGAACAATAATTAATTAGCACTCCAGAGAGCGGAAGGACGAAGAGGGCGCTGTTTTTGTTTTCCAAGAGAAAATCCACACGCTGTGAAGGGACAAGAAAACGCACATGCAGAAACAGCGAGTTCTCGACACCAGAATCGTCAGAGTTGCCGATAGCAAGAGGGATAAGAACGATGGGAAGATCAAGAGTTGAAGAGTATCCAGTTCGGATGGAGAAGGGAACAGGAATAGAGATGAGCGTGGTGCTCGTGAGACTCCTCCTCACAAAATAAAACCACCATCAGCCGCCAGAGTAACAAGAGAAGAGCAGAAGCAACCATACAAGATGCAGAAGAGAGCGAACGGAGATCAACGATGGGGTTCCCCCAGAAATCGCCACCAAATGCAAGAGCAAGAGCAGCGTCGACAGCAAAAACGAACAAAATAGGACCGAAGAGGCGAAGAGAAATCACCACGGGGTCTCGGTGCTCCTCGTCCTCCTCCATGTCCAGGAAAATAAGCACCAAATGCAAGAGCAAAAGCAGCAGAGGCAGCAGCCAAAACGTAAACAGGACCGAAGAGGCGAACAGAAATCACCATGGAGTCTCGGTGTTGTTCGTCCTCCTCCAGGAAAATAAGCACCAAATGCAAGAGCAAAAGCAGCAGAGGCAGCGACCAAAACGTAAACAGGACCGAAGAGGCGAACAGAAATCACCATGGAGTCTCGGTGTTGTTCGTCCTCCTCCAGGAAAATTACCACCGAATGCAAGAGCAAAAGCAGCGGCGGCAGCGACAAAAACGAACCACGCAGGATCGAACAGGCGAACAGAAATCGCCACGGAATCTCGGCGCTGTGTGGCCTCCTCCTCCGAGAAAATCAGTGACCAGCTTGAAAAAAGCCGACGCAATGCAAGGAACACGAGACGGGAGCAGGCCCGAAGCAAAATCCGCACGCACGAAAAAAGAGGCCTCGACTCTGAAGATTCAAGAAGCGCAACCTTCTGCTCGATCAGCAGCGCCCAAACCGAAACGAGGAGGACGGAGGACAGAAACCCCACCACCGCCGCCGCATGATGCGACGAAGCAAGAACAGAGCAGAGGCGGTGGCGAGAGGAGGAGGAGGGAGAAGAAGAATCTTACCCTGCGGCTGCGGGGGTTTGGGTTTCTGGGGTTTAGGTTGGACGCGGACGAAACCAGAGAGGGGATGGGGAGGGAGGGGAGGGGAAATGCAGGTTGATCGCCTCACCTTTCCTTCCTTCCTTCGCTCCGGAGGATCAAAAGCGGGGCGGTTGTGCAGCAGAGCAGAGCAGAGTTTGCAGGCGGGCGCAGGCGCAGCAAATAAAGCACCCGCGGCCTCCGTCGTCTCCTTTCCTTTCCTTCCCTTCGCCCCCGTCGCGCGCGTGCGAGCGTCCTGAGCCGTTGGATCGCCGCCAGTGCCAGCTGTGGCCGATCCAACGGCCCGGGCGCGTGCCACCGGGCCCGCTCGACGAGCCACAGCGGGTGGGGCCCACGCGCGCCGCGCGCGCACCTGCCCTGTTGCCGTGCGGAGTACGGCGCGCGTGGAGGAAGTGCTCCTGCCTCCGCCGCCGCCGTTCCGCCATGCGCCCCTCGCCGCCGGCCAGCGACGGCGCGCTTCCTCCGTTGGTCGGTGGCCGCCGGCCGCCGCGCTCCGTGGAATGCCCGACAGGCGGAGGCCAGAAGAGCTGAGCTACATCGGCCTCCGCGGATCCCGGCGCTTGCCGTCGCCGCTGGTTGATGCCACTCCTTTGCCCTCTGCTCCGGCGCGGCGGGTATCCCGCCCGCGTACGCAGTAGCCTCCTGGGGTGGACTCCCGCTCGCGGCGCTCCCCCTCCTCGTCCGCCGGAACCCCCGAGCACCGCGTGGCTCGCCGGAGAAGTCGAGCAGTCACGGGGCTCGTTTCTGACGGCGGTTGTGAGCTCGCTCCGTCGTGCGTCCCGAATACGCGCACGCATATGGGCCTTTTTTTTTGCTAACACACGCATATGGGCCTCTTCAGTGTGCTCCGTCCTAGCCCACACCACACTCCCTCAAAAAACGATTCTCAAAAAACAACGGTACCAACAACATTCCCACATGTGCTCTGGAATGTCTTTTACATGTTCAGATTTTTTTTTTTGCTAAAAAGAACATGTTCAGACTTTTTTGACAAGTTTTATTTATATGAACACGAACCTTTACAAAGTATAGGTATGTGATGCATGTACTTTCTACCAAGTAAAACGTTTGTTTCACCCGGCAGGTTTCTCAGTACAAATCTAATGCTTTCGTCTGGCGACATGTGTCGTGGGCCCTCACACGTCGCTCTCCCTTCCTTCCGTTTCCGAAATATCTTGACAGATTTAGTTGTCTTCTTCTTCCTTCACTCTCATCTCTCTCTGTGTGTGTGTGTGGGGGGGGGGGGCACGCCATTGCTGACATGTTGTGAATACAACGACTACTGATGCAGGCCAGCTCGTTGTTTAGGCATGAGTGTTGCAAGCGCCCCACCGGTGATGCAGGCCGGCCAACTAACCCACCAGTGTTGCGGACGTCGCCGGTGTGGTAAGTTTGGAGGGGTCGCCAACATGTTTGTTCATTGCTGCAGACGATGTAGTTGTGTTGCATGCGATGCGACACTCAAGACACTGTAAGCCGAACCATGGATCGATGCTGTAGTGGTGTTGTGAGTCAGACTGATTGCGGTTGCTGTATTGTAGTATGCACGCTCATTGCAAGCTCGCGGACATTTTTCTACAAGCTGGCAGTAGCGCGATGTTGCGGGCCGGACAACTGTTAATCTGGTGAGCTACACGCCGTTGAGAGAGCAGGGAGTGAGGATGTGCTTTGCAACATAGACAATCATTGCTGAGGTGTTGTGGGAGACATGCGCGGATGGGGAATGGAGCAATGGCAAGGTCAGCTCAACAAGGGGGGGGGGGTTCATGTTGTCTGAAACTAAGTGAATCGGCGGCTGGTCCAGTGGTCGCCTTCTGCCAATTATTGGGACTATATGAAGACAACCCACTCTGCTTACAGGCTATTGACATCATATGAGACCCAAAAATTACCTCTAAGCTTGGTATATAATTTTTGGAATCTTAACGTGTGTGCTGCTTTGGTAGATAATGGAAAAATCCAAAAATAAATAAATACCGGAACACCCAAAACTTATTCTGATTTAGAACATTGTTTACATAATTCGAGGGATCCAAAAGCCAAACATGACGACCTGGATTTAATCGTAACAAACTTTTAGCTATGTTATGAGCATCTACATTCGATTCCCTGCATTCATGGTAGAAGACAACCATCATCGCCTCCCAGTTGATAGGCCCAGAGAAACTTTGGGGAATTCTGTCGAACATGTCGCAGGCACCGATATCAATTTCGGCTAACAAAGGTAACCGAGGCTGCGACACTCGCTAGAGGCCGTGGGAAGTCATTGGAAGGGAAGCAGGGGCTGAAGGGGAGCCAAGGCGATAAACCAAGTTTGGTGGTGAAGGCGCCCAAGCGCCATGAGTTCGTCCCGGGCAACGCCAATGTGTTGGTCGTTGCTAGACTCGCGTATACGTCGCCTGACTCCTAATAGGGCTTGGCAGGTGGTGGCGGGGTTATGCCAACCATCTAGGGCAATGACGGGGTTGGGGGCAAAATCGCCAACATCAGGCGGCATTGTTTCAAGCTTGATGGGGATCACGATGGGCGGTCCCGAGCGATGGCTAGCGGTAAGGTTCGAGTGACTCTAGGGCAATGGCGGGGCCGGGGCGAAATTACCGGGACCAGGCAACATTGTTTGAAGCTCAATGGAGATCATGGCGGTCGGTCCCGAGCGATGGCTAGCGGTGAGGTTTGAGTGACCCTAGGGCAATGGCGGGGGCCGGGTTGAAATCACCGGGACCAGGCAGCATTGTTTGAAGCTCAACGGAGATTGTGGCGGGCGGTCCCAAGTGGTGGCTAGTGTGAGGTTCGAGTGATTGTAGGAGTGGTCACTGCAGCGGCTGATGATGGAGTCGCCCGACGCAAACCCGAGATTTGGCGGCGTGGTGAGGTGAAATTTCACTGAGAGACACACCATGATTTTTGGTCGGATGGATATTCACCTAGCGAAGACCCACAAAATATGGGTGCCTACCCATACTTTTTATTCCCCATGCATATATAGGTGTGAGCTAGTTTTTGGAGCAAAATACCAATATTGTTGGTTTTGGGTATTGGTTCAAATTTTGGGTGCTATTGGAGATCGAAAGTGCCATTCTAGAGCTCAAATGCTTGGAATGAACAATAAATTTCAACAAATTAAAAGTGAAATTGATTTTTTTACAAAAAAAATTCTCATAGGTGCAAATTTTCACGATTAAATGATATTATGGATGTGTGGACAAAAAACAGTGCTCCAAAATACTTTAGAAAAGGACGTCAATATCTTCTGAATGTTCGGTTTGGGAGGCTGTTCGGTATGAGGAAGCCATCCTCTCGAACAAAAACGTTTGATAGGAATGGGTGCTGGGAGCGAACTTGAACGACCACCTATGAGCTGAGTGGCCCTGGGGCTTTTTCAGCGGGAACAACGGCAGGATAGTTTGGGCCACAAAAAAGGTCCAGTTTTACTATGATGATACAAAAAACTTAAAAAGTGGTGCATAGACCTGAATTTAAATTACTAATTGGATGAAAACAAACAAAAAATAGTTGATGTCAGGTGTGATTGAACATAAGTTTGCCAAAACTAAAAATGACATATATGAAAATTTCCAACTGCCATTCACACATAAGTAGGTCCGCCATATCTTAAACACACAAGGACATTAACAAAATACCATGTTAGAACGTAAATGTTCATTGTGTTTTGAGAAGATGATCCAAAAAAAACTGAAAATATTGTAACAGAAGTGGCATGATAACAAATAATAAGATACATTCGCCATCGTAGAGAACAAAAAAATTGTGCCATGTATTGTTGAGTAGAAAGTGCCATGGTATATAGAGTATGTGTGCCATGGCACATAAAGTAGGTTTGCCATGAGTACAAAAAACTAAAATTGCCATAGGTTGTAAAGTTATTTGCCATGGCTGTAAGCTAAATTTGCCATGGACTATAGACTAAATTTGACATAAGTTGTGAAGTTCAATTGACGTGGGTATGAGTAAAAATTTGCCATGTGTTATAAAGTAAACTTGATGTTGGATATTGTACGTACTATTGTCGTGGTAAATGAATGTAAATTTTCCATGGCAATATAGGATGTAAAGTTTGTTTGCCATGGCAATGTAATTGAAGGCAAAAAAATTCCATGGATGTAAAGTATTTTGCCATGGCAAAAATAAAAGGTGAACTTGCCATGCTCCATAAAAATGTAAATTTGTCATGAGCTATAAAGGTAAAGATTGCATGTATGTGAAATTAAAATTGTCATGTCGATAAAGGTAAATTTGCCATGGCAATAAAAAAATTATGTTTTCCATGGAAAAAATAAAAAAATATCATGGCAAAAATAAGGTAACAACGTCATGGCAATAAAATTAAATTACCATGCTAAAAAGTAAAAAAAATGACAAAAGTTGCCATGGATGTAAAATATTTTTGCCATGGCAAAAATAAAAAGGTAACTTGCCATGCTTCAACAAAATGTAAATTTGTCAAGAGCGACAAAAGTAAAAAATGCCATGTATGTGAAATTAAAATTGCCGTGATGATAAGGGTAAATTTGCCATGGCAAAAAAGGTTAAGTTTGCCATGAACAAAATAAAAAGGTAAAAAAGTTAGACATGGCAAAAGTAAAGTAAAATGCCATGGCAATAAAATAAATTTACCATGCTAAAAAGGTTAAAAAAATGCTATGCTCTTAAAAAGTAACAAGTTTTGAAGATAAAAAATTCATACATTTGTCATGTGACTATTCCAAAAAAGCGTTTCAACAATTGCTATGATGTATGAGACACACTTATTCAAAAAAAAATTGTTGTATGACCAAATACACAATCTTTTTTGCCTCATGGTATGCTCAATGATTGTAGATTTTGTTTCTTGTTCATTTGCCATGCTCAATGTACTTGAAATTTAAAATTGTCATGCCAATTTTGCTATCGTCCCATGAAAAAGCAAAAAAATTGCCATGAGCTATTTAATTGACATGTAAAACTAATGAATGTAAATTTGTTGTGGGAAAAGAAAACTACATTTGCCATGGCAATATAAATGAAGAATTTGCCATGCCCATTTTTGCCTCATGGTATGCACAATGTACTCAAATGATTGTAGACTTTATTTCTTATTCATTTGCCATGCTCAAATGTACTTAAGTAAAAAATGCCATGGCAAAATTACTATGGTCCAATTAAAAAATCCAATGAGATATTAAATTGACATGTAAAAAATAAATTTGCCCTGGCAATGAAGGTACTATTGTCGTGGTAATGAACATAAATTTGCCATGTCAAATTTACATTCATGTGGAAAATCAAAACTACATTTGCCATGGCGACAAAATTGAAGGATTTGCCATGGCGGTGTAGTTACATTTGCCATGCAACGAAAGATAAGACTTCCATTGCAAAAGTAAATCTTGCCATGGCAAATAGAAGTAAAAACTGCCATGGCTCGCACACCAAAAAAAGAATTTTGCCATCTTAGCATGATTTTTTTGCCATGTGGACTTTACCAAACATGTGTAAAGAAATGACCATGTGCACATGATTTTACTTGAATTAAGTTTGCCCGGGTCCATAAATTTAGTTTGCCATGGTCTAAATTAGAGAAATTCCCATGGTCTAGTTAGTCAAATGACCATGTTATATCAAATATCCAAATTATCTACATATTGCCATGGGGAAACTACATTGAAAAACATTTGTAAAATTTCCATGGGAATAGCCACACACCATCAGAGTTGAAATTCAAGAACTTGCCATGAGAGCATTGCAAAAAAGGCTAAATTTGCCATGTTGGGAACACAAAATATTATGAATTTGTTGTGTTGGAAAGGCAAAATGTCCATATATTTAAGTTTGCCATGGTCTAATTAGAGACATTCCCATGGTCTAATTAGTAAACTTACCATGCTATATCGAAAATCCAAACTATCTACAAATTGCCATGGGGAAAACATTTGTAAAACATTTATAAAAATTTCCATGGGAATAGCCGCACACCATCTCAACAAAATTTCAAAGATCTTGCCATGAGAGAATTGCAAAAAAGAAGCTAAATTGCCATGTTGGGAAAACAAAACTGTTATGAATTTGCCATGTGATCAAAATACACAACAAAAACATGAACACATGGCAACATAAAACACTTGTATAAATGGCACGGTCGACTACATGATCAGATTTGAATTGGCATGGCTACTACAGACGTGGATCCTCTGACTTAGAAATCCTTGCCATACCCTGCCTTTGAGTCACTGACAGGTGGGCCCCGTGCTCCGTGGAACCCACGTGTCAGTGACTCAAAGGTAGGTTAGCCCACGGCAGGGGATCCTCGTCCGGCTACTAGTATGTCCCTTACAACGCTAAACGTGAAAAACTACATATTGAAAATTACCATGGTTGAACATAGGAGGGAGCACATCAAAACCATCACTACTAGGGAAAAGCCTAGCAGTAGCACGGGTCAAAGGGGCGCCATCAGTAGCACGGGGGGCGGTGCTACTGCTACGACGCTACAGCTAACTTTTAGCAGTAGTGTGTTCTGGCCCGCGCTACTGCTATGTAGGGCTAGCAGTAGCATCTGTTGCAGAAACGCGCTACTACTAAGAGCACGCTGCTGCTAAAGTCATGCCCCTCGCTACTGTTATTAGTTTCTGGAAAAAAATCTGTTGCATATTTTCCTTTGTATTTATACATCGTTATACAAATTTTGGTCACATGAGGTATTGTTATATCATTATGATCATGTTGAGTTATTATATTATTAGGTGGAAGAAACACGGATTAGATTCATGTGACCAAAAGTTGAATTAGTAGGACGACTAATCCAACGTTTTGTCACATGAATCTAATATGTGTTTCTTCCACCCAATGACATAATAACTCGACACTATCATAATAACCCATCATCATATTCATATAAGAACTCATACATCATCATCATCATTATAATAACAATTCATCATTATAGTCATATAAGAACTAGCTCATCATTCTAGCACAAGGTAGCACATTACTCATCATCATCATCATCATGATAACAACTCATCGTCATAGTCATATAAGAACTAGCTCATTATTCTAGCACAATGTAGCACATAACCACCTAAGACCTCCTACCCTCTCGAAGGTAAAATAGCATAAAACAACTAAACCCCCGATTCTCCATTATGGAGAATACAGATAAACCTGTCTCCCATTTGTGGGTTGCGCTTGATGTTGCCCCCAAGTAGTTCTCTGCGATCTTTCAGAACTTCTCTCTAGTCTTTGATTGTGAGGATGACATCTCTTCGATGAATTGTGTATGCACTGCGGTGAAACGTAGGCAAACTTGACCGTAAGCTAACAATGTTCATATCACCTTTCATTTGCATAAGACTAGGTATACAATCCACCGGGAGTTTCTGTTGAAGAACATCGTAATAACATACTTAGCAAAATATAGTTTAGCTTAGAAGAATCTATGCAAAAAATGCACTGGTAACATAATAGGAAAAATCTTAGCATGATATCTCGATGGATCTTACCGTAGTTCAACATGTGGACTAGTGACACGTATTGAGAATAACTTGGAGGGATATGATAATTCGTCTTAAAAGTCTCAACATCTTTAATCCATGAAACAAAATGATTTATCTCCTCGCAAGTTAGCTCAGACCCATAACTGTAGTAGGTTTTGTCTACTACTTTCCGTATACTTTTTGAAGAATGGAAATAATATATCAATGGAAATAAGTTGTCAACTATTTTTTATAAAAACAATATAAATTACTTATTGAATATGTTTGAGAAACTCACATAGAGGTAGAAGTGGAAGCGTATGAACATCGACCCAAATGTTTGTTGGGGAACGCATTAATTTTAAAAAAAATTCCTACGCACACGCAAGATCATGGTGATGCATAGCAACGAGAGGGGAGAGTGTTATCTACGTACCCTCATAGACCGTAAGCGGAAGCGTTATGACAACGCCGTTGATGTAGTCGTACGTCTTCACGATTGACCGATCCTAGTAACGAAAGTACGGCACCTCCGTGATCTGCACACGTTCGGCTCGGTGAGGTCCCATGAACTCACGATCCAACAGAGTGTTGAGGGAGAGCTTTGTCAGCACGACGGCGTGATGACGGTGATGATGAATCTACCGGCGTAGGGCTTCGCCTAAGCACTGCAACGATATGACCGAGGTAGATTATGGTGGAGGGGGGCACCGCACACGGCTAAGAGATCAATGATCAACTTGTGTGTCTATGGGGTGCCCATCCCCCCGTATATAAAGGAGTGGTGGAGCGGGAGAGGGCCAGCCTCCTAGGCGCGCCCAAGGGGGGAGTCCTACTCCCGATGGGAGTAGGATTCCCCCTTCCCTAGTTGGAGTAGGAGAGGGAAGGAATGGAGAGAAGGAGAGAAGGAAAAGGGGGGTCGCCCCCCTCCAATTCGGATTGGACTTGGGGGAGGGGCTCCCCCACCTTGGCCTCCTCCTCCTCCTTTCCACTATGGCCCATTAAGGCCCATTGACTCCCCGGGGGGTTCCGGTAACCCCCCGATACTCCGGTATATGCCCGAACTCTCTCGAAACCTTTCCGATGTCCAAACATAGTCATCCAATATATCGATCTTTATGTCTCGACCATTTCGAGACACCTCGTCATGTCCGTGATCAGATCTGGGACTCCAAACTACCTTTGGTACATCAAAACACATAAACTCATAATACCGATCGTCACCGAATGTTAAGCATGCGGATCCTACGGGTTCGAGAACTATGTAGACATGACCGAGACATGTCTCCGGTCAATAAACAATAGCGGAACCTGGATGTTCATATTGGCTCCCATATATTCTACGAAGATCTTTATCGGTCAAACCGCATAACAACATACGTTGTTCCCTTTGTCATCGATATGTTACTTGCCCGAGATTCGATCGTCGGTATCTCAATACCTAGTTCAATCTCGTTACCGGCAAAGTCTCTTTACTCGTTCTGTAATGCATCATCCCGTAACTAAATCATTACTTACATTGCTTGCAAGGCTTATAGTGATATGCATTACCGAGAGGGCCCAGAGATACCTCTCTGATACTCGGAGTGACAAATCCTAATCTCAATCCATGGCAACTCAACAAACACCATCGGAGACACCTGTAGAGCATCTTTATAGTCACCCAGTTGCATTGTGACGTTTGATAGCACACTAAGTGTTCCTCCGGTATTCGGGAGTTGCATGATCTGATAGTCATAGGAACATGTATAAGTTATGGAAAAAGCAATAGCAACAAATTAAACGATCATCGTGCTAAGCTAACGAATGGTTCAAGTCAATCACATCATTCTCTAATGATGTGGTCTTGTTAATCAAGTGACAACTCATGTCTATGGTTAGGAAACATAACCATCATTGATTCAACGAGCTAGTCAAGTAGAGGCATACTAGTGACACTCTATGTGTCTATGTATTCACACATATACTAAGTTTCTGGTTAATACAATTCTAGCATGAATAATAAACGTTTATCATGATATAAGGAAATATAAATAACAACTTTATTATTGCCTCTAGGGCATATTTCCTTCAGTCTCCCACTTGCACTAGAGTCAATAATCTAGATTACATTGTAATGATTCTAACATCCATGGAGTCTTGGTGCTGATCATGTTTTGCTCATGAGAGAGGCTTAGTCAACGGGTCTGCAACATTCAGATCCATATGTATCTTGCAAATCTCTATGTATCCCTCCTTGACTTGATCGCGGATGGAATTGAAGCGTCTCTTGATGTGCTTGGTTCTCTTGTGAAATCTGGATTCCTTTGCCAAGGCAATTGCACCAGTATTGTCACAAAAGATTTTCATTGGACCCAATGCACCAGGTATGATACCTAGATCGAAGAACTCCTTCATTTGCTGCTTCCGAAGCAGCTATGTATTCTGCTTCACACATAGATCCCGCCACGATGCTCTGCATGGAACTGCACCAACTGACAGCTCCACCATTTAATAAAAATACATATCCGGCTTGTGACTTAGAGTCATCCGGATCAGTGTCAAAGCTTGCATCGACGTAACCATTTACGACGAGCTCTTTGTCACCTCCATAAACGAGAAACATATCCTTAGTCCTTTTCAGGTATTTCAGGATATCCGTTGTCCAGTGATCCACTCCTGGATTACTTTGGTACCTCCCCGCTAAACTAATAGCAAGTCACACATCAGGTCTGGTACACAACATTGCATACATGATAGAACCTATGGCTGAAGCATAGGGAATGGCTTTCATTTTCTCTCTATCTTCTGCATGTTGGAAATATGCCCTAGAGGCAATAATAAAAGCATTATTATTATATTTCCTTGTTCATGATAATTGTCTTTATTCATGCTATAATTGTGTTATCCGGAAATCGTAATACATGTGTGAATAATAGACACCAACATGTCCCTAGTAAGCCTCTAGTTGACTAGCTCGTTGATCAACAAATAGTCATGGTTTCCTGACTATGGACATTGGATGTCATTGATAACGAGATCACATCATTAGGAGAATGATGTGATGGACAAGACCCAATCCTAAACATAGCACAAGATCGTATAGTTCGTTTGCTAGAGTTCTCCAATGTCAAGTATCCTTTCCTTAGACCATGAGATCGTGTAACTCCCGGATACCGTAGGAGTGCTTTGGGTGTACCAAACGTCACAACGTAACTGGGTGACTATAAAGGTATACTACGGGTATCTCCGAAAGTGTCTGTTGGGTTGACACGGATCAAGACTGGGATTTGTCACTCCGTATGACGGAGAGGTATCGCTAGGCCCACTCGGTAATGCATCATCATAATGAGCTCAAAGTGACCAAGTGTCTGGTCACGGGATCATGCATTACGGTACGACTAAAGTGACTTGCCGGTAACGAGATTGAACGAGGTATTTGAAGGAAATATGCCCTAGAGGCAATAATAAAGTTATTATTTATTTCCTTATAATCATGATAAAAGGTTTATTATTCATGCTAGAATTGTATTAACCGGAAACATAATACATGTGTGAATACATAGACAAACAAAGTGTCACTAGTATGCCTCTACTTGACTAGCTCGTTAATCAAAGATGGTTATGTTTCCTAACCATGAACAATGAGTTGTTATTTGATTAACGGGATCACATCATTAAGAGAATGATCTGATTGACATGACCCATTCCATTAGCTTAGCACCCGATCGTTTAGTATGTTGCTATTGCTTTCTTCATGACTTATACATGTTCCTATGACTATGAGATTATGCAACTCCCGTTTGCCGGAGGAACACTTTGGGTGCTACCAAACGTCACAACGTAACTGGGTGATTATAAAGGAGCATTACAGGTGTCTCCAAAGGGAGATGTTGGGTTGGCGTATTTCGATATTAGGATTTGTCACTCCGATTGTCGGAGAGGTATCTCTGGGCCCTCTCGGTAATGCACATCACATAAGCCTTGCAAGCATTACAACTAATATGTTAGTTGTGAGATGATGTATTATGGAATGAGTAAAGAGACTTGCCGGTAACGAGATTGAACTAGGTATTGGATACCGACAATCGAATCTCGGGCAAGTAACATACCGATGACAAAGGGAACAACGTATGTTGTTATGCGGTCTGACCGATAAAGATCTTCATAGAGTATGTAGGAGCCAATATGGGCATCCAGGTCCCACTATTGGTTATTGACCGGAGACGTGTCTCGGTCATGTCTACATTGTTCTCAAACCCGTAGGGTCCGCACGCTTAAGGTTACGATGATAGTTGTTATGAGTTTTATGCATTTTGATGTACCAAATGTTGTTCGGAGTCCGAGATGAGATCACGGATATGACGAGGAACTCCGGAATGGTCCGGAGATAAAGTTTGATATATATGATAATAGTGTTTGGTCACCGGAAGGGTTCCGGAAATCACCGGAAGGGGTTCCGGATGTTTCCCGAAATGTTTGGGTACGAGAACACTTTATTTGGGCCAAAGGGGAAAGCCCCCAAGGTTTTTGGAAAGCGCAAAAGGAAGTTTTGCAGAGTCCAGGGGCTAGACGCCAGGGTCCCTGGCGTCTGGGTCCAGACGCCGGGATCCCTGGCGTCTGGCCCTGGAGTCCGAGAAGGACTCTTGCCTATCGGGTGAAACCGACTTTGTGAAGGCTTTAACTCCAAGTTTCGACCCCAGGGCTCAAGATATAAATAGAGGGGCAGGGCTAGCACCAAAGACAGATCAAAAAACACAAGTTGATCCACGTGATCTATTCCTTAGCCGTGTGCAGCGCCCCCAGCCACCATAGTCCTCGATAATACTGTAGCGGAGTTTAGGCGAAGCCCTGCTGCTGTAGTACATCAAGATCGTCACCACGCCGTCGTGCTGACGGAACTCTTCCCCGACACTTTGCTGGATCGGAGTCCGAGGATCGTCATCGAGCTGAACGTGTGCTCGAACTCGGAGGTGTCGTAGTTTCGGTGCTTGATCGGTTGGATCGTGAAGACGTACGACTACTTCCTCTACGTTGTGTCAACGCTTCCGCAGTCGGTCTGTGTGGGTACGTAGACAACACTCTCCCCTCTCGTTGCTATGCATCACTATGATCTTGCGTGTGCATAGGATTTTTTTTGAAATTACTACGTAACCCAACAGTGGTATCAGAGCCTAGGTTATTTATGTTGATGTTATATGCACGAGTAGAACACAAGTGAGTTGTGGGCGATATAAGTCATACTGCCTACCAGCATGTCATACTTTGGTTCGGTGGCATTGTTGGACGAGACGACCCGGACCAACATTACGTGTACGCTTACGCGAGACCGGTTCCCCCGACGTGCTTTGCACATAGGTGGCTTGCGGGCGACTGTCTCTCCAACTTTAGTTGAACCAAGTATGGCTACGCCCGGTCCTTGCGAAGGTTAAAACGGAGTCTTTTTGACAAACTATCGTTGTGGTTTTGATGCTAGCAGCCACGTAAAACTTGCAACAACAAAGTAGAGGACGTCTAACTTGTTTTTGCAGGGCATGTTGTGATGTGATATGGTCAAGACATGATGCTGAATTTTATTGTATGAGATGATCATGTTTTGTAACCGAGTTATCGGCAACTGGCAGGAGCCATATGGTTGTCGCTTTATTGTATGCAATGCAATCGCGATGTAATGCTTTACTTTATTACTAAGCGGTAGTGATAGTCGTAGAAGCATAAGCTTGGCGAGACGACAACGATGCTACGATGGAGATCAAGGTGTCACGCCGGTGACGATGGTGATCACGACGATGCTTCGGAGATGGAGATCACAAGCACAAGATGATGATGGCCATATCATATCACTTATATTGATTGCAATGAAACTACTCCATCTCACGTGATGATCGGACATGGTTTAGTTGATTTGGATCACGTGATCACTTAGAAGATTAGAGGGATATTTATCTAAGTGGGAGTTCTTAAGTAATATGATTAATTGAACTTAAAGTTATCATGAAGTTAGTCCTGGTAGTATTAGCATATCTATGTTGTAGATCAATAACTCGCGTTGTTGCTTTCATATGTTTATTTTGATATGTTCCTAGAGAAAATTGTGTTGAAAGATGTTAGTAGCAATGATGCGGATTGGATCCGTGATCTGAGGTTTATCCTCATTGTTGCACAGAAGAATTATGTCCTTGATGCACCGCTAGGTGACGGACCTATTGCAGGAGCAGATGCAGACGTTATGAACGTTTGGCTAGCTCAATATGATGACTACTTGATAGTTTAGTGCACCATGCTTAATGGCTTAGAATCGGGACTTCAAAGACATTTTGAATGTCATGGAGCATATGAGATGTTCCAGGAGTTGAAGTTAATATTTCAAGCAAATACCCGAGTTGAGAGATATGAAGTCTCTAACAAGTTCTATAGCTAAAAGATGGAGGAGAATCGCTCAACTAGTGAGCATGTGCCCAGATTGTCTGGGTACTACAATCGCTTGAATCAAGTGGGAGTTAATCTTCCAGATAAGATAGTGACTGACAGAATTCTCTAGTCACCATCACCAAGTTAGTAGAACTTCGTGATGAACTATAATATGCAAGGGATAACGGAAACAACTCCCAAGCTCTTCGTGATGCTGAAATCAACGAAGGTAGAAATCAAGGAAAACATCAAGTGTTGATGGTTGAGAAGATCACTAGTTTCAAGAAAAGGGCATAGGGAAGAAGGGGAACTTCAAGAAGAACGGCAAGCAAGTTGCTGCTCAAGTGAAGAAGCCCAAGTCTGGTCCTAAGCCTGAGACTAAGTGCTTCTACTGCAAAGGGACTGGTCACTGGAAGCGGAACTACCCCAAGTGATTGGCGGATAAGAAGGATGGCAAAGTGAACATAAGTATATTTGATATACATGTTATTGATGTGTACTTTACTAGTGTTTATAGCAAATCCTCAGTATTTGATACTAGTTCAGTTGCTAAGATTAGTAACTCGAAACGGGAGTTGCAGAATAAACAGAGACTAGTTAAGGGTGAAGTGACGATGTGTGTTGGAAGTGGTTCCAAGATTGATATGATCATCATCGCACACTCCCTATAATTTTGAGATTAGTGTTGAACCTAAATAAGTGTTATTTGGTGTTTGCGTTGAACATGAATATGATTTGATCATGTTTATTGTAATACGGTTATTCATTTAAAGAGAATAAATTGTTGTTCTGTTTATATGAATAAAACCTTATATGGTTACACACCCAATGAAAATAGTTCGTTGGATCTCGATCGTAGTGATACACATAATCATAATATTGAAACCAAAAGATGCAAAGTTAATAATGATAGTGCAACTTATTTGTAGCACTGCCGTTTAGGTCATATTGGTGTAAAGCGCATGAAGAAACTCCATGCTGATGGGCTTTTGGAATCACTTGATTATGAATCAGTTGATGCTTGCGAACCATGCCTCATGGGCAAGATGACTAAGACTCTATTCTTCGAAACAATGGAGCGAGCAACAAGATTTGTTGGATATCATACATACTGATGTATGTGGTCCGATGAATATTGAGGCTCGCGACAAGTATCATTATTTTCTAATCTTCACAGATGATTTGAGCAGATATGAGTATATCTACTTGATGAAACATAAGTCTGAAACATTTGAAAAGTTCAAAGAATTTCAGAGTGAAGTGAAAAATCATCGTAACAAGAAAATAAAGTTTCTACGATCTGATCGTAGAGAAGAGTATTTGAGTTACGAGTTTCGCCTTCAGTTAAAAACAATGTGAAATAGTTTCACTACTCATGCCACCTGGAACACCACAATGTAATGGTGTGTCCGAACGTCATAACCGCACTTTATTGGATATAGTGCAATTTATGATGTATCTTACCGATCTACCACTATCGTTTTGGGGTTATGCATTAGAGACAGCTGCATTCACGTTAAATAGGGCACCATCAAAATCCGTTGAGACGACGCCTTATGGACTGTGGTTTGGCAAGAAACCAAAGTTGTCATTTATGAAAGTTTGGGGCTGCGATGCTTATGTGAAAAAGCTTCAACCTGATAAGCTCGAACCCAAATTGGAGAAATGTGTCTTCATAGGATATCCAAAGGAAACTATTGGATACACCTTCTATCACAGATCCGAAGGCAAGACTTTTGTTGCTAAATTCGGAAACTTTCTAGAGAAGGAGTTTCTCTTGAAATAAGTGAGTGGGAGGAAAGTAGAAAACTTGATAAGGTAATTGTACCTTCTCCTTTATTGGAAAGTAGTTCATCACAGAAATTTGTTCCTGTGACTCCTACACCAATTAGTGAGGAAGCTAATGATGATGATCATGAAACTTCAGATCAAGTTACTACCGAATCTCGTAGGTAAACCAGAGTGAGATCCGCACCAGAGTGGTACGGTAATCCTGTTCTGGAAGTCATGTTACTAGACCATGACGAACTTGCGAACTATGAGGAAGCGATGATGAGCCCAGATTCCGCAAAATGGTTTGAGGCCATGAAATCTGAGATATGATCCATGTATGAGAACAAAGTATGGACTTTGATGGATTTGCCCGATGATCGGCAAGCCATAGAAAATAAATGGATCTTCAAGAGGAAGACAGACGCTGATAGTAGTGTTACTATCTACAAAGCTAGAATTGTCGCAAAAAGGTTTTCGACAAGTTCAAGGTGTTGACTACGATGAGAGATTCTCACTCGTATCTATGCTTAAAGTCTGTCCGAATCATGTTAGCAATTGCCGCATTTTATGAAATCTGGCAAATGGATAAACAAAACTGAATTCCTTAATGGATTTAATAAAGAAGAGTTGTATACGATGCAACTAGAAGGTTTTGTCAAATCCGAAAGGTGCTAACAAAATGTGCAAGCTCCAGTGATCCATCTATGGACTGGTGCAAGCATCTCGGAGTTGGAATATACGCTTTGATGAGTTGATCAAAGCATATAGTTTTATACAGACTTGCGGTGAAGCCTGTATTTACAAGAAAAGTGAGTGGGAGCACTACAACATTTCTGATAAGTATATGTGATTGACATATTGTTGATCGGAAATAATGTAGAATTATTCTGTAAAGCATAAAGGAGTGTTTGAAAGGAATTTTTCAAAGAAAGACTTCGGTGAAGCTGCTTACATATTGAGCTTCAAGATCTATAGAGATAGATCAAGACGTTTGATAAGTTTTTTCAATGAGTACATACCTTGACAAAATGAAGAAGTTCAAAATGGATCAAGCAAAGAAAGGATTCTTGCCTGTGTTACAAGGTGTGAAATTGAGTAAGACTCAATGCCCGACCACTGCAGAAGATAGAGAGAATATGAAAGATGTTCCCTATGCATCAGCGATAGGATCTATCATGTATGCAATGCTGTGTACCAGACCTGATGTGTGCCTTGCTATAAGTCTAGCAGGGAGGTACCAAAGTAATCCAGGAGTGGATCACTGGACAGCGGTCAAGAACATCCTGAAATACCTGAAAAGGACTAAGGATATGTTTCTCGTATATGGAGGTGACAAAGAGCTCGTTGTAAATGGTTACGTTGATGCAAGCTTTGACACTGATCCGGACGATTCTAAATCGCAAACCGGATACGTGTTTACATTAAACGGTGGAGCTGTCAGTTGGTGCGGTTCTAAACAAAGCGTCGTAGCAGGATCTACATGTGAAGCGGAGTACATAGCTGCTTCGGAAGCAGCGAACGAAGGAGTCTGGATGAAGGAGTTCATATCCGATCTAGGTGTCATACCTAGTGCATCGGGTCCAATGAAAATCTTTTGTGACAATACTGGTGCAATTGCCTTGGCAAAGGAATCCAGATTTCACAAGAGAACCAAGCACATCAAGAGACGCTTCAATTCCATCCGGGATCGAGTCCAGGTGGGAGACATAGAGATTTGCAAGATACATACGGATCTAAATGTTGCAGACCCATTGACTAAGCCTCTACCACGAGCAAAACATGATCAGCACCAAGGCTCCATGGGTGTTAGAATCATTACGGTGTAATCTAGATTATTGACTCTAGTGCAAGTGGGAGACTGAAGGAAATATGCCCTAGAGGCAATAATAAAGTTATTATTTATTTCCTTATAATCATGATAAAAGGTTTATTATTCATGCTAGAATTGTATTAACCGGAAACATAATACATGTGTGAATACATAGACAAACAAAGTGTCACTAGTATGCCTCTACTTGACTAGCTCGTTAATCAAAGATGGTTATGTTTCCTAACCATGAACAATGAGTTGTTATTTGATTAACGGGATCACATCATTAAGAGAATGATCTGATTGACATGACCCATTCCATTAGCTTAGCACCCGATCGTTTAGTATGTTGCTATTGGTTTCTTCATGACTTATACATGTTCCTATGACTATGAGATTATGCAACTCCCGTTTGCCGGAGGAACACTTTGGGTGCTACCAAATGTCACAACGTAACTGGGTGATTATAAAGGAGCATTACAGGTGTCTCCAAAGGGAGATGTTGGGTTGGCATATTTCGAGATTAGGATTTGTCACTCCGATTGTCGGAGAGGTATCTCTGGGCCCTCTCGGTAATGCACATCACATAAGCCTTGCAAGCATTACAACTAATATGTTAGTTGTGAGATGATGTATTACGGAACGAGTAAAGAGACTTGCCGGTAACGAGATTGAACTAGGTATTGGATACCGACGATCGAATCTCGGGCAAGTAACATACCGATGACAAAGGGAACAACGTATGTTGTTATGCGGTCTGACCGATAAAGATCTTCGTAGAATATGTAGGAGCCAATATGGGCATCCAGGTCCCGCTATTGGTTATTGACCGGAGACGTGTCTCGGTCATGTCTACATTGTTCTCGAACCCGTAGGGTCCGCACGCTTAAGGTTACGATGACAGTTGTTATGAGTTTTATGCATTTTGATGTACCGAATGTTGTTCGGAGTCCGAGATGAGATCATGGACATGACGAGGAACTCCGGAATGGTCCGGAGATAAAGTTTGATATATATGATAATAGTGTTTGGTCACCGGAAGGGTTCCGGAAATCACCGGAAGGGGTTCCGGATGTTTCCCGAAATGTTTGGGTACGAGAACACTTTATTTGGGCCAAAGGGGAAAGCCCACAAGGTTTTTGGAAAGCGCAAAAGGAAGTTTTGCGGAGTCCAGGGGCCAGACGCCAGGGTCCCTGGCGTCTGGGTCCAGACGCCGGGATCCCTGGCGTCTGGCCCTGGAGTCCGAGAAGGACTCTTGCCTATCGGGTGAAACCGACTTTGTGAAGGCTTTAACTCCAAGTTTTGACCCCAGGGCTCAAGATATAAATAGAGGGGCAGGGCTAGCACCAAAGACAGATCAAAAAACACAAGTTGATCCACGTGATCTATTCCTTAGCCGTGTGCGGCGCCCCCAGCCACCATAGTCCTTGATAATACTGTAGCGGAGTTTAGGCGAAGCCCTGCTGCTGTAGTACATCAAGATCGTCACCACGCCGTCGTGCTGACGGAACTCTTCCCTGACACTTTGCTGGATTGGAGTCCAGGGATCGTCATCGAGCTGAACGTGTGCTCGAACTCGGAGGTGCCATAGTTTCGGTGCTTGATCGGTTGGATCGTGAAGACGTACGACTACTTCCTCTACGTTGTGTCAACACTTCCGCAGTCGGTCTGCGTGGGTACGTAGACAGCACTCTCCCCTCTCGTTGATATGCATCACTATGATCTTGCGTGTGCGTAGGAATTTTTTTGAAATTACTACGTAACCTAACAGTATTGGGATACCGACGATCGAATCTCGGGCAAGTAACATACCGATTGACAAAGGGAATTGTATACGGGGTTGCTTGAATCCTCGACATCGTGGTTCATCCGATGAGATCATCGAGGAGCATGTGGGAGCCAACATGGGTATCCAGATCCCGCTGTTGGTTATTGACCGGAGAGTCGTCTCGGTCATGTCTACATGTCTCCCGAACCCGTAGGGTCTACACACTTAAGGTTCGGTGACGCTAGGGTTGTAGGGATATGCATATGCAGTAACCCGAATTTTGTTTGGAGTCCCGGATGAGATCCCGGACGTCACGAGGAGTTCCGGAATGGTCCGGAGGTAAAGAATTATATATAGGCAGTGCTATTTCGGGCATCGGGACAAGTTTCGGGGTCACCGGTATTGTACCGGGACCACCGGAAGGGTCCCGGGGGTCCACCGGGTGGGGCCACCTGCCCCGGGGGGCCACATGGGCTGTAGGGGGTGCGCCTTGGCCTATATGGGCCAAGGGCACCAGTCCCAAGAGGCCCATGCGCCTAGGGTTCAAGGAAGGGAAGAGTCCCAAAGGGGGAAGGCACCTCCTAGGTGCCTTGGGGAGGAGGGATTCCTCCCTTGGCCGCACCCCCCCTAGGAGATTGGATCTCCTAGGGCCGGTGCCCCCCCTTGGACTCCCTATATATAGTGGGGGAAGGAGGGCCTCTCATAACACATCTTTGGTGCCTCCCTCTCCCTCTCCAACACATCCTCCTCCTCCATAGAGCTTAGCGAAGCCCTGTCGGAGTACTGCAGCTCCACCACCACCACGCTGTCGTGCTGCTGTCGGAGCCATCTTCCTCAACCTCTCCTTCCCCCTTGCTGGATCAAGAAGAAGGAGACGTTACGCTGACCGTACGTGTGTTGAACGCGGAGGTGCCGTCCGTTCGGTGCTAGGATCTCCGGTGATTTGGATCACGTCGAGTACGACTCCCTCATCCCCGTTCTTTGAACGCTTCCGCGCGTGATCTACAAAGGTATGTAGATGCAATCCAATCACTCGTTGCTAGATGAACTCCTAGATGGATCTTGGTGAAACCGTAGAATTTTTTTTGTTTTCTGCTACGTTCCCCAACACTGCAGTGGTCGGGCATTGAGTCCGACTCAACTTCATACCTTGTAACACAGGCAAGAACCCTTCCTTTGCTTGATCCATTTTGAACTTCTTCAAAACTTTATCAAGGTATGTGCTTTATGAAAGTCCAATTAAGCGTCTTGATCTATCTCTATAGATCTTGATGCCCAATATATAAGCAGCTTCACCGAGGTCTTTCATTGAAAAATTCTTATTCAAGTATCCTTTTATGCTATTCAGAAATTCAGTATCATTTTCAAGCAACAATATGTCATCTACACATAATATCAGAAATGCTACAGAGCTCCCACTCACTTTCTTGTAAATACAGGCTTCTCCAAAAGTCTGTATAAAACCATATACTTTGATCACACTATCAAAGCGTATATTCCAACTCTGAAAGGCTTGCACCAGTCCATAAATGGATCGCTGGAGCTTGCACACTTTGTTAGCACCTTTTGGATCGACAAAACCTTCTGGTTGCATCATATACAACTCTTCTTTAAGATATCCATTAAGGAATGGAGTTTTGACATCCATTTGCCAAATTTCATAATCATAAAATGCGGCAATTGCTAACATGATTCGGACGGACTTAAGCATCGCTACGGGTGAGAAGGTCTCATCATAGTCAACTCCTTGAACTTGTCGAAAACCTTTTGCAACAAGTCGAGCTTTGTAGACAGTAACATTACCGTCAGCGTCAGTCTTCTTGAGGATCCATTTATTCTCTATGGCCTGCCGATCGTCGGGCAAGTCAACCAAAGTCCACACTTTGTTCTCATACATGGATCCATCTTAGATTTCCTGGCCTCAAGCCATTTTGCGGAATCTGGACTCATCATCGCGTCCTCATAGTTTGTAGGTTCATCATGGTCAAGTAACCTGACCTCTAGAATAGGATTATCGTACCACTCTGGTGCGGATCTTACTCTGGTTGACCTACGAGGTTCGGTAGTAACTTGATCTGAAGTTCATGATCATCATCATTAGCTTCCTCACTTACTGGTGTAGGAATCACTGGAGCTGATTTCAGTGATGAACTACTTTCCAATAAGGGAGTAGGTACAATTACCTCACCAGGTTCTACTTTCCTCCCACTCACTTCTTTCGAGAGAAACTCCTTCTCTAGACAGGATCCATTCTTAGCAACGAATATCTTGCCTTCGAATCTGTGATAGAAGGTGTACCCAACAGTCTCCTTTGGGTATCCTATGGAGACACATTTCTTTGATTTGGGTTCGAGCTTATCAGGTTGAAGTTTTTCACATAAGAATCGCAGCCCCAAACTTTAAGAAACAACAACTTGGGTTTCTTGCCAAACTATAGTTCATAAGGTGTCGTCTCAACGGATTTAGATGGTGCCCTATTTAACGTGAATGCAGTTGTCTCTAAAGCATAACCCCAAAACGATAGCGGTAAATCAGTAAGAGACATCATAGATCGCACCATATCTAGTAAAGTACGATTACGACGTTCGGACACACCATTACGCTGTGGTGTTCCGGGTGGCGTGAGTTGAGAAACTATTCCGCGTTGTTTCAAATGAAGACCAAACTCGTACTCAAATATTCTCCTCCACGATCAGATCATAGAAACTTTTTTTCTTGTTACGATGATTTTCCACTTCACTCTGAAATTCTTTGAACTTTTCAAATGTTTCAGACTTATGTTTCATTAAGTAGATATACCCATATCTGCTCAAATCATCTGTGAAGTTGAGAAAATAACGATATCCGCCGCGAGCCTCAATGTTCATTGGACCACATACATCAGTATGTATGATTTCCAATAACTCTGTTCCTCGCTACATTGTTCCGGAGAACGGAGTTTTAGTCATCTTGCCCATGAGGCATGGTTCGCAAGTACCAAGTGATTCATAATCAAGTGATTCCAGAAGTCCATCAGAATGGAGTTTCTTCATGTGCTTTACACCAATATGACCCAAACGGCAGTGCCACAAATAAGTTGCACTATCATTATCAACTATGCATCTTTTGGCTTCAATACTATGAACATGTATATCACTACTATCAAGATTTAGTAAAAATAGACCACTCATCAAGGGTGCATGACCATAAAAGATATTACTCATATAAATAGAACAACCATTATTCTCTGATTTAAATGAATAACCGTCTCGCATTAAACAAGATCCAGATATAATGTTCATGCACAACGCTGGCAGCAAATAACAATTATTTAGGTCTAATACAAATCCCGAAGGTAGATGTAGAGGTATCGTGCCGACGGCGATCACATCGACTTTGGAACCATTTCCCACGCGCATCATCACCTCGTCCTTAGCCAATCTTTGCTTAATTAGTAGCCCCTATTTTGAGTTGCAAATGTTAGCAACTGAACTAGTATCAAATACCCAGGCACTACTACGAGCATTAGTAAGGTACACATCAATAACATGTATATCAAATATACCTTTTACTTTGCCATCCTTCTTCACCGCCAAATACTTGGGGCAGTTCCGCTTCCAGTGACCAGTCCCTTTGCAGTAGAAGCACTCAGTCTAAGGCTTAGGTCCAGACTTGGGTTTCTTCATTTGAGCAGCAACCGGCTTGCTGTTCTTCTTGAAGTTCCCCTTCTTCCCTTTACCCCTTTTTATGAAACTGGTGGTCTTTTTGACCATCAACACTTGATGCTCCTTCTTGATTTCTACCTCCGCAGCCTTTAGCATTGCGAAGAGCTCAAGAATCGTCTTATCCATCCCTTGCATGCAGCCTTTAGCATTGCGAAGAGCTCAGGAATCGTATTATCCATCCCTTGCATATTATAGTTCATCACGAAGCTCTTGTAGCTTGGCGGCAGTGATTGAAGAACTCTGTCAATGACACTATCATCAGGAAGATTAACTCCCAGCTGAGTCAAGTGGTTGTGGTACCCAGACATTCTGAGTATATGTTCACTAATAGAACTATTCTCCTCCATCTTGTAGCTGTAGAACTTATTGGAGACTTCATATCTCTCAATCCGGGCATTTGCTTGAAATATTAACTTCAACTCCTGGAACATCCCATATGCTCCATGACGTTCAAAACGTCATTGAAGTCCCGGTTCTAAGCCGTATAGCATGGCACACTGAACTATCGAGTAGTCATCAGTTTTGCTCTGCCAGGTGTTCATAACATCTGGCGTTGCTCCTGCAGCGGGTTTGTCACCTAGTGGTGCTTCCAGGACATAATTCTTATGTGCAGCAATGAGGATAATCCTGAAGTTATGGACCCAGTCCGTGTAGTTGCTACCATCATTTTTCAACTTAGCTTTCTCTAGGAATGCATTAAAATTCAACGGAACAACAACACGAGCCATCTATCTACAACAACATAGATATGCAAAATACTATCAGGTACTAAGTTCATGATAAATTAAAGTTCAATTAATCAAATTACTTAAGAACTCCCACTTAGATAGACATCTCTCTAATCATCTAAGTGATCACGTGATCCATATCAACTAAACCATGTCCGATCATCACGTGAGATGGGGTAGTTTTCAATGGTGAACATCACTATGTTGATCATATCTACTATATGATTCACGCTCGACCTTTCGGTCTCAGTGTTCCGAGGCCATATCTGCATATGCTAGGCTCGTCAAGTTTAACCCGAGTATTCTGCGTGTGCAAATCTGGCTTGCACCCGTTGTATGTGAACGTAGAGCTTATCACACCCGATCATCACGTGGTGTCTCGGCACGACGAACTGTAGCAACGGTGCATACTCAGGGAGAACACTTATACCTTGAAATTTAGTGAGAGATCATCTTATAATGCTACCGCCGAACTAAGCAAAATAAGATGCATAAAGGATAAACATCACATGCAATCAATATAATTGATATGTGATACGTCTCGAACGTATCTATATTTTTTGATTGTTCCATGCTATTATATCATCTATTTTGGATGTTTAATGGGATCTAATATACTTTTTTATATTATTTTTGGGACTAACCTATTAACCAAAGGCCCAGTGCAAATTGCTGTTTTTTTGCCTATTTCAGTGTTTCGCAGAAAAGGAATATCAAACGGAATGAAACATTCGGGAGAGTTATTTTTGGAAGAAATGTGATCCAGGAGACTTGGAGTGGACATCAAGAAAGAAGCGAGGAGGCCACGAGGCAGGAGGGCACGCCCAGGGGGGTAGGCGCACCCCCACCCTCGTGGGCCCCTCGCAGCTCCACCGACGTACTTCTTCCTCCTATATATACCCATATACCCCGAAAACATCCAGGAGCACCACGAAACCCTATTTCCACCGCCGCAACCTTCTGTACCCGTGAGATCCCATCTTGGGCCTTTTCGGTGCTCCGCCGGAGGGGGGATCGAGCACAGAGGGCTTCTACATCAACACCATAGCCTCTCCGATGATGTGTGAGTAGTTTACCACAGACCTTCGGGTCCATAGTTATTATCTAGATGACTTCTTCTATCTCTTTGGATCTCAATACAAAGTTCTCGATTCTCTTGGATATCTATTCGATGTAATTATTTTTGCAGTGTGTTTGTTGAGATCCGATGAATTGTGGGTTTATGATCAAGAGTATCTATGAACAATATTCGATTCTTCTCTGAAATCTTTTATGCATGATTTAATATCTTTGCAAGTCTCTTCAAATTATCAGTTTGTTTTGGCCTACTAGATTGAACTTTCTTGCAATGGGAGAAGTTCTTAGCTTTGGGTTCAATCTTGCGGTGTCCTTTCCAGTGACAGCAGGGGCAACAAGGCATGTATTGTATTGTTGACATCGAGGATAAAAATATGGGGTTTATATCATATTGCTTGATTTTATCCCTCTACATCATGTCATCTTGTCTAATGCGTTACTCTGTTCTTATGAACTTAATACTCTAGATGCATGCTGGACATCGGTCGATGGTGGAGTAATAGTAGTAGATGCAGAATTGTTTCCGTCTACTTGTCACGGACGTGATGCCTATATACATGATCATGCCTAGATATTCTCATAACTACGCGCTTTTCTATCAATAGCTCAACAGTAATTTGTTCACCCACCGTAGAATTTGCTATCTTGAGAGAAGCCACTAGTGAAACCTATGGCCCCTGGGTCTCTCTTCCATCATATTATTTTCCTATCAACTTGCTATTTCTATTTTGTAATCTTTATTTTCCAATCTATACAAAAAAATACCAAAAATATTTATCTTACCATCTCTATCAGATCTCACTTCCGTAAGTGACCCTGAAGGGATTGACAACCCCTTTATCGTGTTGGTTGCGAGGTTCTTGTTTGTTTGTGCAGGTACGAGGGACTTGCGTGTAGTCTCCTACTGGATTGATACCTTGGTTCTCAAAAACTGAGGGAAATACTTACGCTACTTTGCTGCATCACCCTTTCCTCTTCAAGGGAAAACCAACGCATGCTCAAGAGGTAGCAAGAAGGATTTCTGGCACCGTTGCCGGGGAGATCTACACACAAGTCAAGACATACCAAGTACCCATCGCAAACTCTTATCCCTCGCATTACATTATTTTCCATTTGCCTTTCGTTTTCCTCTCCCCTACTTCACCCTTGCCATTTTATTCGCCCTCTTTTCTGTTCGCATCTTTTTGCTTGCTTCTTGTGTGCCCGTTCTTTGTGCAATTTGCTGCCATTATGTCTGAAATTGGGGATGTTATCGTTGATAAGGATAATGGAAATAACATGGGAAACATTGATGCTTTTTATTATCCTCATGAAGAACGTACTATTTTGCTCATAGTTGAACTTGAAAGACAATTTATTCATATGCACCCTTGCATCCAAAGGATTTTTCTAGAAATTTTCTAATATTGAGCATTCTTCTGTTAAGCGAGCAGCCACCATATTTTTAGCTCATGAGTTCAGATCTATAATAAAAGAAGCCTATGAAATTTTTGCGCATTAGGGTGGATGCCGATCGTCCCCCCATAGAAGCAATCCTTTTTTATCAAGAAGACATAATGCGCTTACGATCTTTAGATCATGTTGCTTTTAATGAAAATCTTAGAAAAAGGGTTCCTACCGACGTTCTAGTTGACAGGATTTCTGAACTTAACAATAATTTTGCTATCCAGAAAAATGGGTTACGTTTTTATCTTGAACAAAAACTCATGACTTTTTGCCAAAAGAATGCTTATAATGATGAATTGGTTGTGCAATATGAGGGGCCAAAGGAGGAATCAATACCTCCCGATCTTGATCTTGGGGACTTTTGTCCCATTAAATTTAGCCCTTTTGATTACTTTTACTTGCCACAAAGAAAAATTGCCGCTGAATGTAGGGAGTATGAGATGAGTTTTCACGACTTGCCTTATCATTATCATGGCAATACCTAGATCTATTCTTGTTTTTATGCCTAGCTAGGGGCGTTAAACGATAGCGCTTGTTGGGAGGCAACCCAATTTTATTTTTATTTCTTGCCTTTTGTTCCTGTTTAGTAACAAATAATTCATCTAGCTTATGTTTATATGTGGTTTTATGTTTTTAATTAGTGTTTGTGCCAAGTAGAACCTTTGGGAAGACTTGGGAGAAGTCTTTGCGATCTTGCTATAAAAAACAGAAACTTTAGCGCTCACGAGATTTGCTGCCATTTTTTACTGGAGAGTACAATTATGTTTATTCTTTTTAAAGATGATTAATAGACAAAATCCTCACGTCCACCAATTTATTTCAGAATTTTTGGGGTTACATAAGTGTTCGAAACCTACATATTACTACAGACTTTTCTGTTTTCGATAGATTCTGTTTTTCGTGTGTTGTTTCCTTATTTTGATGAATCTATGGCTAGTATCGGGGGGTATGAACCATAGAGTAGTTGGAATATAGTAGGTTTAACACCAATATAAATAAAGAATGAGTTCATTACAGTACCTTGAAGTGGTTTTTTGTTTTCTTATACTAACGGAGCTCATGAGATTTTCTGTTGAGTTTTGTGTTGTGAAGTTTTCAAGTTTTGGGTAAAGATTTGATGGATTTTGGAATAAATATTGGCAAGAGACTAATCTTGGGGATGCCCAAGGCACCCCAAGGTAAAATTCAAGGACAAGAAAAAGCCTAAGCTTGGGGATGCCCCGGAAGGCATCCCCTCTTTCGTCTTTGTCTATCGATAACTTTACTTGAGGCTATATTTTTATTTACCACATGATATGTGTTTTTCTTGGAGCGTCTTTTATGATTTGAGTCTTTGCTTTTTAGTTTACCACAACCATCCTTGCTGTACACACCTTTTGGAGAGACACACATGAATCATAATTTATTAGAATACTCAGTGTGCTTCACTTATATCTTTAAGAGCACGGTGGTGGTTTTATTTTATAGAAATTATTGATCTCTCATGCTTCACTTGTATTATTTTGAGAGTCTTTTAGAACAACATGGTAATTTGCTTTGGCTATAAAATTAGTCCTAATATGATAGACATCCAAGATGGGTATAATAAAAACTATCATAAAAAGTGCATTAAATACTATGAGAAGTTTGATACTTGATGATTGTTTTGAGATATGAAGATGGTGATATTAGAGTCATGCTAGTTGAGTTGTTGTGAATTTGAGAAATACTTGTTCTAAAGTTTGTGATTCCCGTAGCATGCACGTATGGTGAACCGTTATGTGATGAAGTCGGAGCATGATTTATTTATTGATTGTCTTCCTTATGAGTGGCGGTCGGAGACGAGCGATGGTCTTTTCCTACCAATCTATCCCCCTAGGAGCATGCGCGTAGTACTTTGTTTCGATAACTAATAGATTTTTGCAATAAGTATGTGAGTTCTTATGACTAATGTTGAGTCCATGGATTATACGCACTCTCACCCTTCCATCATTGCTAGCCTCTCTAGTACCGTGCAACTTTCGCCGGTATCATACACCCACCATATACCTTCCTCAAAACAACCACCATACCTACCTATTATGGCATCTCCAACGTATCTATAATTTTTGATTGTTCCGTGCTATTATATTATCTGTTTTGGATGTTTAATGGGCTTTAATATACCTTTTTACATTATTTTTGGGACTAACATATTAACCAAAGGCCTAGTGCAAATTGCTATTTTTTTGCCTATTTCAGTGTTTCGCAGAAAAGGAATATCAAACGGAATGAAACCTTCGGGAGAGTTATTTTTGGAACAAACGTGATCTAGGAGACTTGGAGTGGACGTCAAGAAAGAAGCGAGGAGGCCACGAGGCAGGAGGGCACGCCGAGGGGGTAGGCGCGTCCCCACCCTCGTGGGCCCCTCGCAGCTCCACCGACGTAGTTCTTCCTCCTATATATACCCATATACCCCGAAAACATCCAGGAGCACCACGAAACCCTATTTCCATCACCGCAATCTTCTGTACCTGTGAGATCCCATCTTGGGACCTTTTCCGGCGCTTCGTCGGAGTGGGAATCGATCACGGAGGGCTTCTACATCAACACCATAGCCTCTCTGATGACGTGTGAGTAGTTTACCATAAACCTTCGGGTCCATAGTTATTAGCTAGATTGCTTCTTCTCTCTCTTTGGATCTCAATACAAAGTTCTCCTCAATTCTCTTGGAGACCTATTCGATGTAATTCTTTTTGCGGTGTGTTTGTCGAGATCCGATGAATTGTGGGTTTATGATCAAGATTATCTATGAACAATATTTGATTCTTCTCTAAAATCTTTTATGCATGATTTAATATCTTTGCAAGTCTCTTTGAATTATCAGTTTGGTTTGGCCTACTAGATTGATCTTTCTTGCAATGGGAGAAGTGCTTAGCTTTGGGTTCAATCTTGCGGTGTCCTTTCCCAGTGACAGCAGGGGCAGCCAGGCACGTATTGTATTGTTGCCATCAAGGATAAAAATATGGGGTTTATATCATATAGCTTGATTTTATCCCTCTACATCATGTCATCTTACCTAATGCGTTACTCTGTTCTTATGAACTTAATACTCTAGATGCATGCTGGATAGCGGTCGATGTGTGGAGTAATAGTAGTAGATGCAAAATCGTTTCGGTCTACTTGTCGCGGACGTGATGCCTATATACATGATCATGCCTAGATATTCTCATAACTATGCGCTTTTCTATCAATTGCTCGACAGTAATTTGTTCACCCACCGTAGAATTTGCTATCTTGAGAGAAGCCACTAGTGAAACCTATGGCCCCCGGGTCTATCTTCCATCATATTATTTTCCTATCAACTTGCTATTTCTATTTTGCAATCTTTATTTTCCAATCTGTACAACAAAAATACCAAAAATATTTATCTTATTATCTCTATCAGATCTCACTTTCGTAAGTGACCGTGAAGGGATTGACAACCCCTTTATCGCGTTGGTTGCGAGGTTCTTGTTTGCTTGTGCAGGTACGAGGGACTTGCGTGTAGTCTGCTACTAGATTGATACCTTGGTTCTCAAAAACTAAGGGAAATACTTACGCTACTGTAGCGACCCGACCCGAATGGATCAAGTGCTCTGTGCTCCGTTGTCATCCCTGGATCAGTAATGCTGACACCACACAGTACATCGAAGGATTTATAGCAGAGTGGCAATCACACACTTATTACATCGTTGTCTCAAAGAGAACTTATTACAATAAATATGGCTTAAGGCCATCTAATAACGATAACAGCGGAAGACTCGGAAGATAAATGGGTCCATCAACTCCAACGACATCACTAAGTATAGAACCACGACCTAAAAGCACCTTACTCGTCGTCTGAAAAGTCTGCAACATGAAAGTTGCAGCCCGAAAACGGGTCAGCACATGGAATATGCTGGCAATGTAACACATAGAGAGTAATGGAATGAAACAGCTATACTACATGCTTATATGGCTGGTGGAAAGCTCTATGGTTACAGTTTTGCGTAAAGCCAGTTTTTCCCTACTGCAAAGGAATAAATTTATTTAACTAACATGGTAGTTGTTAAACATCGAGAATGGTTGACAGCATTCCGATCCCAATTAAGTGAACAATTAAAACCCAACAACATTAATTAGAAGTAACGTGATGAGATTCACATGATATTCAAGTACTAGATACTCAAGTTGTCCATAACCGGGGACACGGCTAATCATGATTAGTTTGTACACTCTGCAGAGGTTTGCGCACTTTTCCCCACAAGACTCGATCGCCTCCGTTTGGTTTCTCGCACTACATGGTGTTTGAGAAGACGAATGACCGAGACATAGTCTTTCAGAAGCGCTAACACCTTACGTGTGGGTAGACCGGTACACCTACTTTCCCCTACATCTGCTAGTCTACCCATAAGAGTTCGCACGACTTAGTCAACTATGCCAGAGCCCATAATGGCTTGTGGCTGCACACGGAAGTTACTAGCATGAATGATCTTATGATCCCTTTGAGCCTGGGTGGCGGTCCGAAATAAAAACAGGCAAGTCCTGATAGACATCAGGTGCCTCAATCCACCCAGATGTGTATTTAAGTTGCCACCTTAAGTAAACCATTAAAATTATCAACTCACATCTGTCATGGATATCACTCACCCAATCCACGTCTACTAGCATAGCATGGCATAATAAGCAAACGTAGAAGTAACTCCCAAAGGTTTTATAATAAACAGGTAATAGGTACTACCTCATCTACTTCCCATCCCACAATTTAATTAGATCCTAATCATGCAATGTGAGAGGATTGATCTAATGCAATAAAACATGGGTTGTAGAAAAGGTATGATCAAAGTGTTACTTGCCTTGCTGATGATCCGCGAGACCTAGGGTTTCGAAGTAGCAAGCGGCGCAATCCGGGTGATCTAACGCAGACAAACAACAAGCACACAATAAGTACTCATCTAATGCACGGGTAAAACTCGAACAAGAGAACGAACCACAAAGTTCAACTTAAGAACTCCGGTTGCAAAGAAAGAACGAACCGAACAAAGAAACGGAAAACAAATGGCGGAAGAAAACAACTCGGTTCTAGCAGGTTGAAACTAGGTCAAAATTTTATTGTGGCAAAAACTTGTTCAAGTTGATTAGTCGGAACGGCGGTTTCGAAACGAAATTCCAGGCGCTTGAATCACCTGATTCCGATAAACGAGCGGGAAGAAAGACTAGAACGAAGATCGGATCTGAGATCACAATCGCGGAATAAATCCGACGAAAAGAGAGAGACGAACGGTTAAACGAACGGGCGTCGTTAACCGTGAAAAATCGGTGATCACATTCGTTGAGACGAACGGTCCGAAAGAAGAATGAAAACCAATCTAGGGTTTTCGGAAAAGAAAACCGAAACAAAAACCGGAAAAGAAAACCGGAACGGTTTCTTTAAAAAAAAGAACCGAACCGAGGCAAGGGTGGCGCGGCTACCTCTGGCGAGGCTCCGGCGAGGGGCTCCGGTGGCGGCGGGGTGCAAAGGCGGCGGCGGCGGCTAGGCGGCGGCGGCGCTAGGCAGCGGCGGCGGGGCTGCGGCTTGGGGGCGGCGCGGCGGCTAGGAGGCGGCGGCGGCTGCTTGGGGCGCGGGGCTGGCGCGTGGCTCAGGGCAGGAGGCGGTGGTGGCTGCCGCTTGGGGTGGAGAGGGGGGGTGTAGAGGTATTTATAGGAGGGAGGGGAGAGGGAAACTTGGGGGAGGGGGCAAGAAAAGAGGAGGAGGCGGCTTGGAGTCCAAGCCGGACTCGGCTTGCGGCGGGGCTGGCGGCTGGCGCGAGGGGGCGGCTGGGCCTGGCCAGCTGGGCCTTGGCCGGCTGGGCCTAGCGGGATTTTTTTAAACGGTTACGCGCGCAGAAAAACAAAAGAAAGAAAAACTAAACGAACTCCAAAACTTCTAAAGTAAATTTTCTCCGACTCCTAATAATGAGTCGAACAAAATGAACTTTACTGCGGACCTAGATGCAATTTTTGAAAACGCGCATTTTCCCTATCCAAATAAAAGCAAACAAAACTCCGGCAAAACCAAAATTTGACTTATTCATTAAATCTTCATTTTTCCTAACTTTGGGAAAGTCATATTATTCCCTCTCTCATTTTTTTTGATATTGGAAAAATAATTGAAGATGAAATAAATAAATCAAATGATCCTCTTTTCAAAATTTGAGAAAACTCTCAAATATGAAAATAACGAAATCTCCAAGTCTCTCCGAAGGTCCTTGAGTTGCGTGAAATTTCTAGGATCGACCAAAATGCAAGAAAATATGCTATGCATGATGATCTAGTGTATAACATACCAAATTGCAAATTTGGGATGTTACAGCTACTTTGCTGCATCACCCTTTCCTCTTCAAGGGAAAACCAACGCATGCTCAAGAGGTAGAAATATGATATGGCCATCATCATCTTGTGCCTTTGATCTCCATCTCCAAAGCACCGTCATGATCACCATCGTCACCAGCTTGACACCTTGATCTCCATCGAAGCGTCGTTGTCGTCTTGCCAACTATTGCTTCTATGACTATCGCTACCGCTTAGTGATAAAGTAAAGCAATTACATGGCGATTGCATTTCATACAATAAAGCGACAACCATATGGCTCCTGCCAGTTGCCGATAACTGTGTTACAAAATATGATCATCTCATACAATAAATTTAGCATCATGTCTTGACCATATCACATCACAACATGCCCTGCAAAAACAAGTTAGACGTCCTCTACTTTGTTGTTGCAAGTTTTACGTGGCTGCTATGGGCTGAGCAAGAACCGTTCTTACCTACGCATCAAAAACCACAACGCGGTATAGTGATTGCTTTTTGATCTTCAGAAAGAACCTTGTTCATTGAATTCGATTCAACTAAAGTTGGAGAAACTGACACCCACCAGCCAACTGTGTGCGAAGCACGTTGGTAGAACCAGTCTCGCATAAGCGTACGCGTAATGTCGGTCTGGGCCGCTTCATCCAATAATACCGCCGAATCAAGAAACAACTAGTGACGGCAAGCAATATGTATATACCCACGCCCACAACTCCTTTGTGTTCTACTTTTGCATATAACATCTACACATTGACCTGGCTTGGATGCCACTATTGGGGAACGCAATAATTTCAAAACATTTCCTATGCACACGCAAGATCATGGTGATGCATAGCAACGAGAGGGGAGAGTGTTGTCTACGTACCCTCGTAGACCATAAGTGGAAGCGTTACGACAACGCGGTTGATGTAGTCCTACGTCTTCACGATCGACCGATCCTAGTACCGAAAGTACGACACCTCCGCGATCTGCACACGTTCGGCTCGGTGACGTCCCACGAACTCACGATCCAGCAAAGTGTCGAGGGAGAAGTTTGTCAGCACGATGGCATGATGACAGTGATGATGAAGCTACCGGCGCAGGGCTTCGCTTAAGCACTACAACGATACGATTGAGGTGGATTATGGTGGAGGGTTGCACCGCACATGGCTGAGAGATTAATGATCAACTTGTGTGTCTATGGGGTGCCCCCCTCCCCCCTTATATAAAGGAGTAGAGGAGGGGGAGAGGGCCGGCCTCCTAGGCGCGCCCAAGGGGGAGTCCTACTCCCGGTGGGAGTAGGGTTCCCCCTTCCCTAGTTGGAGTAGGATAGGGAAGGAAGGGAGAGAAGGAGAGAAGGAAAGGGGGGGCGCCCCCTCTAATTCAGATTGGGCTTGGGGGGCACCTTGGCCGCCTCCTCCTCCTTTCCACTATGGCCCATTAAGGCCCATTGACTCCCCGGGGGGTTCCGGTAACCCCCCCGTACTCCGGTATATTCCCGAACTCTCTCGAAACCTTTCCGATGTCCAAACATAGTCATCAAATATATCGATCTTTATGTCTCGACCATTTAGAGACTCCTCGTCATGTCCGTGATCACATCCGGGACTCCGAACTACCTTCGGTACATCAAAACACATAAACTCATAATACCGATCGTCACCGAACGTTAAGCGTGCGGACCCTATGGGTTCGACAACTACGTAGACATGACCGAGACACGTCTCTGGTCAATAACCAATAGCGGAACCTAGATGTTCATATTGGCTCCCACATATTCTACGAAGATCTTTATCGGTCAAACCGCATAACAACATACGTTGTTCCCTTTGTCATCGATATGTTACTTGCCTAAGATTCGATCGTCGGTATCTCAATACCTAGTTCAATCTCATTAATGGAAAGTCTCTTTACTCGTTCTGTAATGCATCATCCCGTAACTAACTCATTAGTTACATTGCTTGCAAGGCTTATAGTGATGTGCATTACCGAGAGGGCCCATAGATACCTCTCCGATACTCGGAGTGACAAATCCTAATCTCGATCCATGCCAACTCAACAAACACCATCAGAGACACCTGTAGATCATACTAATAGTCACCCAGTTATGTTGTGACGTTTGATAGCACACTGAGTGTTCCTCCAGTATTCGGGAGTTCCATGATCTCATAGTCATAGGAACATGTATAAGTTACGGAAAAAGCAATAGCAACAAACTAAACGATCATCGTGCTAAGCTAACAAATGGGTCAAGTCAATCACATCATTCTCTAATGATGTAATCCCGTTAATCAAGTGACAACTCGTGTCTATGGTTAGGAAACATGATCATCATTCATTCAATGAGCTAGTCAAGTAGAGGCATACTAGTGACATTCTGTTTGTCTATGTATTCACACATGTACTAACTTTCCGGTTAATACAATTCTAGCATGAATAATAAACATTTATCATGATATAAGGAAATATAAATAACAACTTTATTATTGCCTCTAATGCATATTTCCTTCAATGTTGATATTAGCTTCGTCGATATTATCTTCGTTGACATTATCTTCATCCATGTCATCTTCAGCATCATCACCCAGATCGAAGGTGACATGCATACCCTCCTGAAAACGATACACCTTGCATAGTGCTGCCCTTCGAGCAACGAAAATGGGAGTAGGTCACCGCATTGTATAGATTTACATTAAAAGCATAACCATGGTGGGTCCTGAGGTGAGCTCTCTTTATCTACATATTCTCATGATCTTTGAAATACAGCTTCTCCAAGACATAACATCTTGCATGGCAGGGGATGAACTAGTCGAATTGTAGAAGTCGGAAATTACATGCTGAAGAAACATAAGTCATGCTTAATTACAATAAAAGACTTGTCGTCGTTGAATACCGTATAAACATTGAAGGTCTTTTCGAGCTTAATATTGAATCGCCGACCGCCTTCCAGGTGAGGCCTGTCGCACAGACCCCGGTCGTCACAGTAGTACTCGCACTCAGGGCTCCTATCATTGCCGGTAGACATTTCTTATTGCCTTACGTAAAGTTTCCAGAGTACGATTAACCTATGGATTTGAAATCACTTCTTATTGCTACCTCTTGAGCATGCGTTGGTTCCGTTGAAGAGGAAAGGGCGATGCGGCAAAGTAGCGTAAGTATTTCCCTCGGTTTTTGAGAACCAAGGTATCAATCCAGTAGGAGACCACGCGCGAGTCACCTCATACCTACACAAACAAATAATAGCCTCGCAACCAATGCGATAAAGGGGTTGTCAATCCCTTCACGACCACTTGCAAGAGTGAGATCTGATAGAGATAATAATAATAAGATAAATATTTTTGGTATTTTTATGATGTAGATTGAAAGTAAAGATTGCAAAATAAATGGTGCCATAAATAGCTAGTTGATGGGAGATTAATATGATGGAAGATAGACCCGGGGGCCATAGGTTTCTCTCAAGATAGCATAAGTATTACGGTGGGTGAACAAATTATTGTCGAGCAATTGATAGAATTGAGCATAGTTATGAGAATATCTAGGTATGATCATGTATATAGGCATCACGTCCGTGACAAGTAGACCGACTCCTTCCTGCATCTACTACTATTACTCCACACATCGACCGCTATCCAGCATGCATCTAAAGTATTAAGTTCATAAGAATGGAGTAACGCTTTAAGCAAGATGACATGATGTAGAGGAATAAACTCATGCAATATGATATAAACCCCATCTTTTCATCCTCGATGACAACCATACAATACGTGTCATTTCCCCTACTGTCACTGGGATCGAGCACCGCAAGATTGAACCCAAAGCTAAGCACTTCTCCAATTGCAAGAAAGATCAATCTAGTAGGCCAAACCAAACTGATAATTCGAAGAGACTTGCAAAGATAACCAATCATACATAAAAGAATTCAGAGAATATTCAAATATTTTTCATAGATAATCTTGATCATAAACCTACAATTCATCGGATCTCGACAAACACACCGCAAAAGAAGATTACATCGAATAGATCTCCAAGAGAATCAAGGAGAACTTTGTATTGAGATCCAAAGAGAGAGAAGAAGCCATCTAGCTAATAACTATGGACCCGAAGGTCTGAGGTAAACTACTCACACATCATCGGAGAGGCTATGGTGTTGATGTAGAAGCCCTCTGTGATCAATGCCCCCTCCGACGGAGCGCCGGAAAAGGCCCCAAGATGGGATCTCACGGGTATAGAAGGTTGCGGTGGTGGAATTAGGTTTTTGTGCTGATCCTCGATGTTTCCAGGGTACGTAGGTATATATAGGAGGAAGAAGTAGGTCGGTGGAGCCATGAGGGGCCCACGAGGGTGGAGGGCGCGCCCAGGGGGGTAGGCGGGCCCCCTGCCTCGTGGCCTCCTTGTTGGTTGCTTGACGTCCACTCCAAGTCCTCTGGATCACGTTTGTTCCAAAAATCACGCCCCCGAAGGTTTCATTCCATTTGGAGTCCGTTTGATATTCTTTTTCTGCGAAACACTGAAATAGGCAAGAAAACAACAATTTGGGCTGGGCATCCGGTTAATAGGTTAGTCCCAAAATAATATAAAAGTGTATAAATAAGCCCATTAAACATCCAAAACAGAATATATAATAGCATGGAGAAATCAAAAATTATAGATACGTTGGAGACGTATCAAGCATCCCCAAGCTTAATTCCTGCTCGTCCTCGAGTAGGTAAATGATAAAAACAGAATTTTTGATGTGGAATGCTTAATTTCTCAATGTAATTTTCTTTATTGTGGCATGAATGTTCAGATCCGAAAGATTCAAGATAAAAGTTTAATATTGGCATAAAAATAATAATACTTCAAGCATACTAACTAAGCGATCATGTCTTCTCAAAATAACATGGCCAAAGAAAGTTCATCCCTACAAAATCATATAGTTTGGTCATGCTCCATTTTCGTCACACAAGAATGCTCTCATCATGCACAACCCCGATGACAAGCCAAGCAATTGTTTCATACTTTAGTAATCTCAAACTTTTTTCAACTTTCACGCAATACATGAGCGTGAGCCATGGATATAGCACTATGGGTGAAATCGAATATAATGAAGGGGGTTATGTGGAGAAGACAAAAAAGGAGAAAGTCTCACATTGATGCGGCTAATCAATGGGCTAGGGAGATGCCCATCAATTGATGTTAATGCAAGGAGTAGGGATTGCCGTGCAATGGATGCACTAGAGCTATAAATGTATGAAAGCTCAACAAAAGAAACTAAGTGGGTGTGCATCCAACTTGCTGCTACCTCTTGAGCACTGCGTTGGTTTTCCCTTGAAGAGGAAAGGGTGATGCAGCAAAGTAGCATAAGTATTTCCATCAGTTTTTGAGAACCACGGTATCAATCCAGTAGGAGGCCGCGCACGAGTCCCTCGCACCTACACAAACAAATAAATCCTCGCAACCAACGTGACAAGGGGTTGTCAATCCCTACACGGTCACTTATGAGAGTGAGATCTGATAGATATGACAAGATAATATTTTTGGTATTTTTAAGATAAAGATGCAAAGTAAAATAAATGGCAAAGGAAATAACTAAGTATTGGAAGATTAATATGATGGAAGATAGACCCGAGGGCCATAGGTTTCACTAGTTGCTTCTCTCAAGAGCATAAGTATTTAAGGTGGGTGAACAAATTACTGTTGAGCAATTGACAGAATTGAGCATAGTTATGAGAATATCTAGGTATGATCATGTATATAGGCATCATGTCCGAGACAAGTAGACCGACTCCTGCCTGCATCTACTACTATTACTCCACACATCGACCGCTATCCAGCATGCATCTAGAGTATTAAGTTCAAGAGAACAGAGTAACGCTTTAAGCAAGATGACATGATGTAGAGGGATAAACTCATGCAATATGATATAAACCCCATCTTGTTATCCTCAATGGCAACAATACAATACGTGCCTTGCTGCCCCTACTATCACTGGGAAAGGACACCGCAAGATTGAACCCAAAGCTAAGCACTTCTCCCATTGAAAGAAAGATCAATCTCGTAGGCCAAACCAAACTGATAATTCGAAGAGACTTGCAAAGATAATCAATCATACATAAAAGAATTCAGAGAAGATTCAAATATTGTTCATAGATAAACTTGATCATAAACCCACAATTCATCAGTCTCAACAAACACACCGCAAAAGAAGATTACATCGAATAGATCTCCACAAGAGAGGGGAGAACTTTGTATTGAGATCCAAAAAGAGAGAAGAAGCCATCTAGCTAATAACTATGGACCCGTAGGTCTGAAGTAAACTACTCACACTTCATCAGAGGGGCTATGGTGTTGATGTAGAAGCCCTCCGTGATCGATGCCCCCTTCGGCGGAGCTCCGGAAAAGTCCCAAGATGGGATCTCGTGGATACAGAAAGTTACGGCGGTGGAATTAGGGTTTTGGCTCCGTATCTGGTAGTTTGGGGGTACGTAGGTATATATAGGAGGAAGGAGTACGTCGGTGGAGCAACAGGGGGCCCACGAGGGTGGAGGGCGCGCCTGGGGGGGGGGTAGGCGCGCCCCCTACCTCGTGCCTTCCTTGTTGATTGCTTGACGTAGGGTCCAAGTCTTCTGGATCATGTTCGTTCCGAAAATCACGTTCCCGAAGGTTTCATTCCGTTTGGACTCCGTTTGATATTCTTTTTCTGCGAAACCCTAGAATAGGCAACAACAATTCTGGGCTGGGCCTCCGGTTAATAGGTTAGTCCCAAAAATAATATAAAAGTGTATAATAAATCCCAATAATGTCCAAAACAGAATATAATATAGCATGGAACAATAAAAAAATATAGATACGTTGGAGACGTATCAAGCATCCCCAAGCTTAATTCCTGCTCGTCCTCGAGTAGGTAAATGATAAAAACTGAATTTTTGATGTGGAATGCTACTTGGCATAATTTCAATGTAATTCTTCTTAATTGTGGTATGAATATTCAGATCCGAAAGATTCAAGACAAAAGTTCAATATTGACATAGAAATAATAATACTTCAAGCATACTAACTAAGCAATTACGTCTCTTCAAAATAACATGGCCAAAGAAAGTTATCCCTACAAAATCATATAGTCTGGCTATGCTCTATCTTCACCACACAAAGTATTTAAATCATGCAGAACCCCGGTGACAAGCCAAGCAATTGTTTCATACTTTTGGTGTTCTCAAACTTTTTCAATCTTCACGCAATACATGAGCATCAGCCATGGACATAGCACTTTAGGTGGAATAGAATGGTGGTTGTGGAGGAGACGAAAAAGGGGGAAGATAGTCTCACATCAACTAGGCGTATCAACGGGCTATGGAGATGCCCATCAATAGATATCAATGTGAGTGAGTAGGGATTGCCATGCAACGGATGCACTATAGCTATAAGTATATGAAAGCTCAACAAAAGGAACTAAGTGGGTGTGCATCCAACTCGCTTGCTCACAAAGACCTAGGGCATTTTGAGGAAGCCCATCATTGGAATATACAAGCCAAGTTCTATAATGAAAAATTCCCACTAGTATATGGAAGTGATAACATAGGAGACTCTCTATTATGAAGATCATGGTGCTACTTTGAAGCACAAGTGTGGTAAAAGGATAGTAGCATTGTCCCTTCTCTCTTTTTCTCTCATATTTTTTTATTTGGGCCTTTTTTATGGCCTCTTTTTTTATTTGGGCTTCTTTGGCCTCTTTTTTATTTTTTTATTTTATTTTTCGTCCGGAGTCTCATCCCGACTTGTGGGGGAATCATAGTCTCCATCATCCTTTCCTCATGTAACATCCCAAATTTTCAATTTGGCATGTTATACATAGATCATCCATGCATATCATGTTTTATTGCTTTTCCGTCCCATAATCCTCGAAATCCTAAGCAGCTCAAGGACCCTCGGAGAGAGTTGGGGATTTCCCGGTCTTCATATTTGATTCTTTTATCAAATAATGAAAAGAGGATTTGATTTTAATTATTTCTCTCCGAAAAATATTTCACATTAAAAATTAAAGAGAGGAGATAATATGGCTTCTCCAAAATAAATGAAATATTGGAGGAAAAATATTAAAATCATTAAATTGATTTTTATTGGATTTTATTCGGATTTTATTTGCATTAGAAAAATTGCATGTTTTTCAAAATTGCATTTTAGGGCCAAGAAAATGTTCATCTTGTTCTGAATATTTTATTTAGACGGTGAAAAATTGTTTTGGCATTTTTTTAGGTTTTTATTTATTTTTTTCTAGGATTTTATTTCGGTCGGCGAAGTTTTTTTTTAAAAAAAGAGGTTCCGCGCCGACTGGGCCTAAGGCCCAGCCGCGCCAGGCCGCCGCCACTCGGACCGGAGTCCGAGTTGGACTCGGCCTCCGCCGCGCCTTGCCCCCTCCTCCAAGTCGCCGCCCTTGCCCATTTATATAAGCCGCCACCCCCGCCCCCAATACCACCACCGCCGCCGCCAACCCTGCCGCCCGCAGCCGCCGCCGCCGCCCGCGCTCGTCGCCGCAGCCGCCGCCGCCTAGCCCCCCCGCCGCCGCCAAGCCCTGCCGCCCTCGCGAGCCGCTGCCCCGCCTCGCTGGAGCCCTCTCGCCGGAGGTAGCCACCGCGCCCCGCCGCCGGTTTTTTTATAAAAACTGTTCGGTTTTTTTGAAAACCCTAGATCCGTTTTTTTTCGGATTCACCGGTTTTTCTCGGTTCTTCCAGTTAGCGGACGTTCGTTCGTACGTTCATTTTAACGAACGGTTTTCGCGCGTTAGTTACAGCTAACGAACGCTCATTCGTTAGTCTGTTCGTGAGTTTTGTTTTATCGGATTTATTTCGCGATTTTTCCGATCGTGATTTCTAATCCGATCTTAGTTTTTGTTTATCTTTTCGCTCGTTTAACGGAATCAGGCGATTCAAGCGCCTGGAGTTTCGTCTCGAAACCCTCTTTCCGTTTAACCAACTCAAACAAGTTTTGCTACTGTAAAATTTGACCTAGTTTCAGATTAATAAACGAAGCTTCTTTCTTTTGCCGTTTGAGTTTCGTTGCTCCGTTTGTTTTGATTCTTTTTGCGAACCGGTGTTCTTAATTTGAACTTTCTTGTCAACCTCTCTTATTTGAGTTTTGCTTGTGCATCGGTGCTTGTTACTTATGTATGTTATTGTTTTGCTTGCGATAGAATTCCCGGAGTGCGAAGCGTGTTACTACGAGTCTCTAGGATTCGTGGATCGTCAGCAAGGCAAGTAACACTTTGATCATATCCCATTATTACCCAGTTTTTATGCATTAGTTCCAATCCTCAAACATTGCATGATTAGGATGTCATTAACTTGTGGGTTGGGAAGTAGTTGCTGAGGTAGAACCTTTTGCCCTGTTACATTCAAACCCTTGGGAGTTACTTCTACGTATTGCTTATTGCTATGCTATGCTCGTAGACGTGGTTTGGGTTTGAGTGAAATTCATGTCAGATGTGAGATTGTTAATTAATGGTTCAACTTAAGGTGGAAACTTAATCAAACAACTGGGTGGATTGAGGCACCTGGGGAACCCAGTGTTGTCTATTTTTTTGGAAATCCCGGGGTACCCGTGTGATCTTCCTATGGACCGCCACCCAGGCTCAAAGGGAACTGAGATGATTCATGCTAGAAACTTCCGTGTGCAGCCACAAGCTATTATGGGCTCTAGCATAGTTGAGTAAGTTACGTGAAGCTCTTGAAGAGGTAGATCAGCAGGTAGTGGGTTTTGTAGGTTTGGTATGGTCTACCCGGAGTAGAGAGTTAACGTTTCTGAAAGACTATGTCTCGGTCATCCGTTTCTCAAACACCATGTAGTGCGAGAAATCCAACGGAGGCGATCGAGTCTTGTGGGGAAAAGAGCGCAAACCTCTGCAGAGTGTACAATCTAATCATGGTTAGCCGTGTCCCCGGTTATGGACAATTTTTGAGTATCTAGTACTTGGGTTATCACATGTATCTCACCATGCTTAATTAATACTGTTGGGATGTTAATTCACTTTAATTGGGATTGAGTTGGGGATACCTTCTCAATGATGTTTCAACCACCATGATAGTAAATTAAAATCTATTCCGTTGTTGTAGGGAAAAATTGGCTTTTCGCAAAACTACAACCATACAGCTTTCCACCAGCCATATATCCATGTAGTGATAGCATTATTCTGTTTCTGCTCTACTATGTTATATTGCCAGCATATTCCATGTGCTGACCCATTTTCGGGCTGCAACGTATTATGTTGCAGACTTTTCAGACGAGGAGTAAGGTTTGTTAGGTCGTTGCCGTGCAGCTCAGCTATGCCGTTGGAGTTGATGGACTCACCTTATCTTCCAAGCCTTCCGCTGTTATCGCATTAGATGGCCTTAAGCCATATTATTGTAATAAGTTCTCTTTGGAGACATTCGATGTAATAGTGTGTGATTTCTACTCTGTTATAAATCCTTCGAGTACTGTGTGTGTCAGCATTACCGATCCAGGGATGACACTGAAGCACAGAGACTTGACCATCTGAGGTCGGGTCGCTACAAGATGGTATCAGAGCACACGCTGAGTGTAGGACACGACCCCTAAGATAAACCCTAGGTCACACTTCTCTTCTCATTTCTGACTCCTCTCCACTTTCTACTCTTTAGGATGACGGAGATGAAGAACAAGTTTGCACAATCGGATGAAGACACACCTTTTGGACGCCACTTGAAGGAAGTCACTAGGTACTTGAACATTGGAATACCAAGCTTCACCGGGACGTACAATGCCACTTTACCTGAAGAGGAGCGCTGGATGATTCAAGTACAAGTTCCAGGAAGGACGTTCTCGCCAACTTCTAAACCCATAGAATTTTCCTTTGACTCACCAACCTGGAGTTTAGGAAAGAGTATGGCAGCTCACATCACCATGGGACGCATTGGAGAAGTTTACAACAGGGAGCTTAAGGACACTATTTACCAAATATGTGGGTGCCGAGACAAGCAATGGGAAGTAATCAGCACTAAGAAGGATAGATCCATTGCAGCTTTCATCCAGGAGTTAAACCAGCACATTCGACGTCAGGAGAACCAGATGTGTGCGGACATGATGGACTTGAAGAAGGCGAAGACTAGGATCATCGAGCTGGAGGAAGAACTCAAGTTTACCCGCGATGGATATGAGGAGGAAATCAAGACCCTACTGGAGAAGAATGACAACTTAGTCAAGAAGATCAGAGTATTCATGGGAGGACCAGCACCAATAGAAGAAGAAGAACCCAAGGAAATACGCCCCGAGGACTACATCATCATCGACGACACCGACTCCAACCCTAGTGATGATGACTTTGAAGACGAAGCTAGAGCAGACATCATGGAGTCTTCCACCGATCAAAATTTCTAGATGACTACCATATATTAGTAGTATTTCCCCCATGTATATAGTAGTAGTGAGCACTTTTGCGATAGTTCTAGACCCTTTATATGCCCTTGCTTGATTGATTGAGTGAAATGATTGTGTTTGTCTCATGTGCATATGGATAGTGTTTTCTCATTAGACCTCTTCTATTCTAAATCTCTCCCATCTAAACCCCTCAGATGCCTCCGAGACGTGACACCGGTTTTGCCTTCCCGCCGGAGCTCACCCAGTTGATCCAGCAGCAGAATGCCTTGATGCAATTGCTAGTTCAGAACCAGGGCAACAACAACAACAACAACAACCCACCGCCAGTGGACAACCTAGCCCATTTTCTAAGGTTACAGCCGCCGGTGTTTTCCAGTAGCACCGAGCCTATAGTTGCTGATGATTGGCTACGCCGAATTGGAAGGGAGTTGAACACCGCAGGTTGCACAGATGCTGAGAAGGTGCGCTTTGCCGCACATCAATTGGATGGACCAGCAGCCTCATGGTGGGAGAATTACACAACCACTTTTCCTATAGCCAATGTCACTTGGGACCAGTTTCAGCAAGCTTTCCGCACAACCCATGTCTCCACTGGAGCTATGCAAATGAAGAAGCGGGAGTTCCGCAACTTACGCCAGGGGAACCGTACTGTGGCTTAGTACGTGGATGAGTTTAGCAAGTTATCTCGCTACGCCCCTGATGATGTGGCCACAGATGCCGCGGAGCAGGAGAAGTTTATGGAAGGGCTGAATGATGAGATGAGCATGCAGTTGATGGTAGCAACCTTCAACAACTACCAGGAGTTGGTAGATAAGGCTCTTATAATTGAAGGGAAACAACAGCAGATTGAGAGCCGCAAGAGAAAGTATGGACAAGGGAAGTATAACTCAGGAGCTCAGCAGAAGCCTCGCCTAACCCCGAACACGGGAGGACTTGTTCACAACCATGGAGGTCACAACCACACTGGAGGAGGATCACATAACCACAGTGGTGCTAAGAATGGGAATGGGAACGGAGCTAACAACAATCAGAACTGCTCCAACCCGTCCACTCCCGCCAAAAGAGACTTAAGTCAGGTTACCTGTTTTAAGTGCGGGAAGACAGGGCACTATGCCAATGATTGCCCCGAAGGAAGGAATGGAAATGGAAATGGAAGCACTGGGAAGAAGCCCAATCCAATCAACAAAGGACAAGTGAACCACGTTAACGTGGAGGAGGTTGAAGAGCAGCCGGACGCGGTAATAGGTAAGTTTTTGGTTAAGTCATTTACCGCTCTTGTTCTTTTCGATATTGGTGCATCGCATTCATACATATCAAGGGGATTCGTGGATAAGTTTAAACTACCAACCCAAACCCTTAGGACCCCTCTTTTAGTGAGTTCACCCAGAGCAGAGTATATGGCTAGCTGATGGTGTGACCAGATACCCTTAACCATTGGTACACATGTTTTTCCGTCCGACCTTATTATCTTGGAGTCACAAGGATTGGATGTGATATTGGGTATGGACTGGATGTCAAAGTTTGGAGGAAGCATTGACAGTGCTAGTAAGTCGATTTATCTCACCACCCCGGAAGGAAAAAGGATTAAGTATGTATCTAGGCATGTGCCTAGGAGGGGTCAAGTGAATGCCCTTACGGGAGTTATTCAGGAGGAAATGCCTGTAATGAAGGATTACCCGGATGTTTTCCCAGAGGAGTTACCAGGCATGCCACCGGACAGAGATATTGAGTTTTTGATAGAGTTGTTACCAGGAACAGGACCAATATCCAAGAGACCCTATCGGATGCCCGCAAATGATCTGGAAGAAATTAAGAAACAGATCAAGGAGTTATTGGAGAAAGGATATATCCGAATAAGTTCATCACCTTGGGGAGCCCCAGTACTTTTGGTTGAGAAGAAGGATAAATCCCTGAGGATGGTTGTTGATTATCGAGCATTGAATGAAGCGATGATTAAGAACAAGTACCCCCTGCCGATGATCAATGATTTGTTTGATCAGTTGCAAGGAGCTAAAGTGTTTTCGAAGATCGACTTGCGATCGGGGTATCATCAGTTGAAGATACGAGAGAAGGACATACCAAAGACGGCATTCACAACGCGATATGGATTATATGAGTACACGGTCATGTCGTTTGGACTGACTAACGCCCCTGCCTATTTCATGAGCATGATGAACAAGGTGTTCATGGAGTATTTGGACAAGTTTGTTGTGGTGTTTATTGATGATATCATGGTATACTCGAAGAACGAGGAGGAGCACAAAGAGCATTTGCGTTTAGTTCTCGAGAAGCTCAGGGAACACCAGTTGTATGCTAAGTTTAGCAAATGCGAGTTTTGGCTGAAGGAAGTCAGATTCCTTGGACATGTTATATCAGGAGAAGGTATAGCAGTAGACCCTAGCAAGGTTTAGTCAGTCACTGAATGGTTGGCACCCACCTCAGTTAGCGAGATCCGCAGTTTTCTTGGACTCGCATGATACTACCGGAGATTCATTGAGAATTTTTCCAAGATTGCAAAACCAATGACTGAACTGTTGAAGAAGGATACCAAGTTTAAATGGACAGAAGATTGTGAAGAAAGTTTCCAGGAGTTGAAGAAACGTTTGACTACAGCCCCAGTGCTAGTACTGCCAGATATACATAAGGAGTTCCAAGTGTATTGCGACGCCTCTCGCTTAGGACTTGGATGTGTGCTTATGCAGGACAGAAGAGTTGTTTCGTATGCCTCACGACAACTAAAACCTCATGAGTTGAATTATGCCACACATGATTTGGAGCTAGCAGCCGTAGTGCATGCGTTGAAGACTTGGAGACATTACCTTATTGGAAACCGTTGTGATGTGTACACGGATCACAAGAGTTTGAAGTACATCTTCACCCAGAAGGAGCTGAACCTTAGGCAGAGGAGATGGTTGGAGCTTATAAAGGATTATGACATGAAGCTACACTATCATCTAGGAAAGGCCAATGCCGTAGCAGATGCATTGAGTCGGAAGAGTTATGCTAATATCCTTGAAAGTAAAGGACTGCCGAAGGAATTAGCAAAGGACATCATGGAACTTCGGTTAGAGATTGTACCTAGAAGGTTCATTGCCACAATGGAGGTTCAGTCGACATTGCTGGACAAGATTCTGGAAGCTCAGAAAGATGATAAAGAGATTGCCGAGATAAAGGAGAAGATGGGCAAAGGAAAGGCCAAAGGTTTTCGTGAGGATGAGCACGATACCCTATGGTTTGAGGACCGAGTTTATGTGCCCAACAACCAGGAGATCAGGAAGTTAATACTTCAAGAGGCCCATGACTCACCATACTTGATACACCCCGGAAACACCAAGATGTATTTGGATTTGAAGGAACGTTTCTGGTGGACTGGTATGAAGAAGGATATTGCCGAGTATGTAGCCGTATGTGATGTATGCCAGAGAGTTAAGGCAGAACATAAGAAGCTAGCAGGACTGTTATAGCCTATGCCGATACCCGAATGGAAGTGGGATAAACTTGGCATGGACTTTATCATCGGATTACCCAGGACTAAAGCAGGATATGATTCCATATGGGTAGTAGTTGATCGTTTGACCAAATTAGCTCACTTCATCCCAGTGAAAACCACCTATACAAGTGCAAAGTTGGCCAAGATCTATATGTCCAGGATCATATGTCTGCATGGAGTTCCGAGGACCATCGTATCGGATCGAGGAACACAGTTTACTTCAAAGTTTTGGCATCAGTTACACCAGACTTTGGGAACGAGATTGGAGTTCAGTACAGCGTTTCACCCGCAGACAGATGGACAGACTGAGAGAGTCAATCAAATTTTGGAGGACATGTTGAGAGCCTGTGCGCTAGATTATGGATCTAGTTGGGATGACAATTTGCCGTATGCAGAGTTCTCATACAATAATAGCTACCAAGCCAGCTTGAAGATGGCACCGTTTGAAGCCCTGTATGGACGCAGGTGCAGAACACCGTTGATGTGGGATGAGGTAGGAGACCGATAGTTGTTTGGACCAAACTTGATTAAAGAATATGAGGAGAAGGTAAAACTGATCCGAGACCGACTGAAGATTGCTCAGTCCAGGCAGAAGAGTTACGCAAACTCAAAACGCAAGGAGGTAACCTACGAAATTGGAGATAGAGCATATCTGCGAGTATCGCCCTTGCGAGGAGTGAAACGTTTTAGAGTTAAAAGGAAAGTTAGCCCCGAGATTTGTAGGACCGTATCGCATTTTGGAACGGATGGGAGAAGTCGCCTACAAGTTGGAGTTACCTGAGGGATTGTCAGGAGTCCAGGATGTGTTCCACGTTTCACAACTGAAGAAGTGTCATGCTGAGATGGCAGAAATACCATTAAGAGATACAGTACCCTTGGAGGCGATTCAGTTGGACAGTGATTTGACTTACGAGGAGAAGCCAGTTAAGATTCTTGAGTTTGCCAGCAGAGTCACCCGCAGTAAGGTTATCAAGTTTTGTAAAGTTCAGTGGAACCACCATACCGAGGATGAAGCTACCTGGGAACGAGAGGATGATCTCCGCAAGGACCACCCATACCTATTTTCTAGCCAACCCGAATCTCGAGGGCGAGATTCATCTTAAGGGGGGTAGGTTATACATATTTTCAATTTGGAATGTTATACATAGATCATCCATGCATATCATGTTTTATTGCTTTTCCATTCCGTAATCCTCGAAATCCTAAGCAGCTCAAGGACCCTCAGAGAGAGTTGGGGATTTCCTGGTCTTCATATTTGATTCTTTTATCAAATAATGAAAAGAGGATTTGATTTTAATTATTTCTCTCCAAAAAATATTTCACATTAAAAATTAAAGAGAGGAGATAATATGACTTCTCCAAAATAAATGAAATATTGGAGGAAAAATATTAAAATCATTAAATTGATTTTTATTGGATTTTATTCGGATTTTATTTGCATTAGAAAAATTGCATGTTTTTAAAAATTGCATTTTAGGGCCAAGAAAATGTTCATCTTGTTCTAAATATTTTATTTAGACGGCGAAAAATTGTTTTGGCATTTTTTTAGGTTTTTATTTATTTTTTTCTAGGATTTTATTTCGGTCGGCGAAGTTAAAAAAAAGAGGTTCCGCGCCGACTCGGCCTAAGGCCCAGCCGCGCCAGGCCGCCAGCTCCTGCGGCGCGCCGCCACCGCCGCCGCCACTCGGACCAGAGTCCGAGTTGGACTCCGCCTCCGCCGCGCCTTGCCCCCTCCTCCAAGTCGCCGCCCCCGCCCCTTTATATACGCCGCCACCCCCGCCCCCAACACCACCACCACCGCCGCCAACCCTGCCGCCCGCAGCCGCCGCCGCCCGCGCTCGCCGCCGCAACCGCCGCCTAGCCCCGCCGCCGATGCCAAGCCCCGCCGCCCTCGCGAGCCGCTGCCCCGCCTCGCTGGAGCACTCTCGTCGGAGGTAGCCACCGCGCCCCGCCGCGGGCTTTTTTTTATAAAAACTGTTCGTTTTTTTTGAAAACCCTAGATCCGTTTTTTTTTCGAATTCGCCGGTTTTTCTCGGTTCTTCCAGTTAGCGGACGTTCGTCCGTACGTTCGTTTTAACGAACGATTTTCGCCCGTTAGTTACATTTAACGAACGCTCATTCGTTAGTCTGTTCATGAGTTTTCTTTTATCGGATTTATTCCGCGATTTTTCCGATCGTGATTTCTAATCCGATCTTAGTTTCTGTTTATCTTTTCGCTCGCTTAACGGAATTAGGCGATTCAAGCGCCTGGAGTTTCGTCTCGAAACCCTCTTTCCGTTTAACCAACTCAAACAAGTTTTCCTACTGTAAAATTTGACCTAGTTTCAGATTAGTAAATGAAGCTTCTTTCTTTCGCCGTTTGAGTTTCGTTGCTCCGTTTGTTTTGATTCTTTTTGCGAACCGGAGTTCTTAATTTGAACTTTCTGGTCAACATCTCTTATTTGAGTTTTGCTTATGCATCGTTGCTTGTTACTTATGTATGTTATTGTTTGCTTGCGATAGAATTCCCGGAGTGCGAAGCGTGTTACTACGAGTCTCTAGGATTCGCGGATCGTCAGCAAGGCAAGTAACACTTTGATCATATCCCATTATTACCCAGTTTTTATGCATTAGTTCCAATCCTCAAACATTGCATGATTAGATGTCATTAACTTGTGGGTTGGTAAGTAGTTGCTGAGGTAGAACCTATTGCCCTGTTACATTCAAACCCTTGGGAGTTACTTCTACGTATTGCTTATTGCTATGCTATGCTCGTAGACGTGGTTTGTGTTTGAGTGAAATTCATGTCAGATGTGAGATTGTTAATTAATGGTTCAACTTAAGGTGGCAACTTAATCAAACAACTAGGTGGATTGAGGCACCCGGGGAACCCAGTGTTGTCTGTTTTTTTGGAAATCCCGGGGTACCCGTGTGATCTTCCTATGGACCACCACCCAGGCTCAAAGGGAACTGAGATGATTCATGCTAGAAACTTCCGTGTGCATCCACAAGCTATTATGGGCTCTAGCATAGTTGAGTAAGTTACGTGAAGCTCTTGAAGAGGTAGATCAGCAGGTAGTGGGTTTTGTAGGTTTGGTATGGTCTACCCGGAGTAGAGAGTTAACGTTTCTGAAAGACTGTGTCTCGGTCATCCGTTTCTCAAACACCATGTAGTGCGAGAAATCCAACGGAGGCGATCGAGTCTTGTGGGGAAAAGTGCGCAAACCTCTGCAGAGTGTACAATCTAATCATGGTTAGCCGTGTCCCCGTTTATGGACAATTCTTGAGTATATAGTACTTGGGTTATCACATGTATCTCACCATGCTTAATAATACTGCTGGGATGTTAATTCACTTTAATTGGGATTGAGTTGGGGATACCTTCTCAATGATGTTTCAACCACCATGATAGTAAATTAAAATCTATTCCGTTGTTGTAGGGAAAAATTGGCTTTTCGCAAAACTACAACCATACAGCTTTCCACCAGCCATATATGCATGTAGTGATAGCATTATTCTGTTTCTGCTCTACTGTGTTATATTGCCAGCATATTCCATGTGCTGACCCGTTTTCGGGCTGCAACATATTATGTTGCAGACTTTTCAAACGAGGAGTAAGGTTCGTTAGGTCGTTGCCGTGCAACTCAACTATGCCGTTGGAGTTGATGGACTCACCTTATCTTCCAAGCCTTCCGCTGTTATCGCATTAGATGGCCTTAAGCCATATTATTGTAATAAGTTCTCTTTGGAGACATTCGATGTAATAGTGTGTGATTGCTACTCTGTTATAAATCCTTCGAGTACTGTGTGTGTCAGCATTACCGATCCAGGGATGACACTGAAGCACAGAGACTTGACCATCTGAGGTCGGGTCGCTACAGCTCACTTGGGACAATGCTCTAAAAATGATGATCATCACACTTTTATTTACTTACAACTCAACAATTACAACTCAATACTTAGAACAAAATATGACTCTATGTGAATGCCTCCGGCGGTGTACCGGGATATGCAATGAATCAAGAGTGACATGTATGAAAGAATTATGAACGGTGGCTTTGCCACAAATACAATGTCAACTACATGATCATGCAAAGCAATATGACAATGATGGAGCGTGCCATAGTAAATGGAACGGTGGAAAGTTGCATGGCAATATACCTCGGAATGGCTATGGAAATGCCATGATAGGTAGGTATGGTGGCTATTTTGAGGAAGGTATATGGTGGGTGTATGATACCGGCGAAAGGTGCGCGGTATTAGAGAGGCTAGCAATGGTGGAAGGAAGAAAAGTGCGTATGATCCATGTACTCAACCTTAGTTATAAAGAACTCATATACTTATTGCAAAAATCTACAAGTTATCAAAGCAAAGTATTACGCGCATGCTCCTAGGGGGATAGATTGGTAGGAAAATACCATCGCTCGTCCCCTACCGCCACTCATAAGGAAGACAATCAATAAATAAATCATGCTCCAACTTCATCACATAACGGTTCACCATACGTGCATGCTACGGGAATCACAAACTTTAACACAAGTATTTCTCAAATTCACAACTACTCGACTAGCATGACTCTAATATTACCATCTCCATATCTCAAAACAATTATCAAATATCAAACTTCTCATAGTATTCAACACACTCATAAGAATTTTTTTATTAATCTTGAATGCCTAACACAATTAAAGAAAATTACCATGCTGTTTTGTAGGACTCTCAAAATAATCTAAGACAAGCATGAGAGAACAATAGTTTCTATAAAACAAATCCACCGACGTGCTCTAAAAGATATAAGTGAAGCACTAGAGCAAAAACTATATAACTCAAAAGATATAAGTGAAGCACATAGAGTATTCTAACAATTTCCGAATCATGTGTCTCTCTCTCAAAAGGTGTGTACAGCAAGGTTTATTGTGGAAAACTAACAAATAAAGACTCAAATAATACAAGACGCTCCAAGTAAAACACATATCATGTGGTAAATAAAAATATAGCTCCAAGTAAAGTTACCGATGGAAGTAGACGAAAGAGGGGATGCCTTCCGGGGCATCCCCAAGCTTTGGCTTTTAGGTGTCCTTATATTATCTTGGGGTGCCATGGGCATCCCAAAGCTTACTCTTTCCACTCCTTGTTCCACAATCCATCAAATCTTTTACCCAAAACTTGAAAACTTCACAACACAAAACTTTAGAAAATCTCGTGAGCTCCGTTAGCGAAAGAAAACAAAACACCACTTCAAGGTACTGTAATGAACTCATTATTTATTTATATTTTTGTTAAACCTACTGTATTCCAACTTCTCTATGGTTTATAAACTATTTTACTAGCCATAGATTCATCAAAATAAGCAAACAACACACGAAAAAACAAAATCTGTCAAAAACAGAACAGTCTGTAGTAATCTGTAGCTAACGCAAGATCTGGAACTCCAAAAATTCTAAAATAAATTTATGGACGTGAGGAATTTATCTATTAATCATCTGCAAAAAGAATTAACTAAATATCGTTTTCCAAATAAAAATGGCAGCAATTCTCGTGAGCGCTAAAGTTTCTGTTTTTTACAGCAAGATTAAAAAGACTTTCCCCAAGTCTTCCCAATGGTTCTACTTGGCACAAACACTAATTAAACACAAAAAACACAACCAAAAAAGAGGCTAGATAAATTATTTATTACTAAACAGGAGAAAAAATCAAGGAATAAAAATAAAATTGGGTTGCCTCCCAACAAGCGCTATCGTTTAACGCCCCTAGCTAGGCATAAAAGCAAGGATAGATCTAGGTATCTTTAGTCGGTAGTTCTTTAATGAGACATCTTTCACCTTTAGGAGTTTCTTTCGTTTTATCAATAATCAAACTTCTTGGCACAAGATAAAAAAAATCATTAATAGTAAATGGTTCCTTAATGATAGCAAAAAGATTAGGATGAATACTTATAGATTTGAGATCCGCAGTTTATGTGCTAGAGGATTCACCCTTATTTTTAGGAACATACATAAGCTTGGCAATTTTAGTTGAAGGACTTGGAGTATTCTTTACGGAAGAAAAAGTGGTTCCCAAGTTGGTAATGATACCCTCAAGTTTATCGATTCTAGTGGAATCATGATTTATTCTTTCATTAACTATAGGTTCCTTCTCTTTAATATTTTCAAAGTTACTCCTACTTTAGATCCATATTGGGTAATTTGGTTGTGGATCTTTTTATCGAAATTTTAAATTAACTCAACGGTAGCAACTTTATTTTCAATAATTTCAAGTTTTTGCATTACATGCTCCAAACTTAACATAGTTCCATTAACCAAAAGAGGGGATGAGCCAAACAAATCTATCATAGCATTATAGGAATCGAAAATGTGGCTACCCAAGAAATTCCCTCCGACAATGGTATCAAGGACATATCTGTGCCAAGGAATAGCACCTACATAAAAATTGCGGAGAAGAATAGAAGTAGATTGCTTCCTGGTAGATCTATTTTGAGCATTGCAAATTCTATACCAAGCGTCTTTTAGGTTTTCTCCTTCCCTTTGCTTAAAATTAAGAACTTCATTTTCGGGAGACAATGGAGAAGATAGGGGACTAGCCATAATGACACGCAAGCAATCCAACACACAAGCGAACAAGAAACGGCCAAACGGGCAAAAGGAGGCAAATAGAGAAAGAGAGGGAGGATGGAGAGAGAGGGCGAATAAAACGGCAAGGGTGAAGTGCGGGAGAGGAAAACGAGAGGAAAATGGCAAATAATGTAATACGGGAGATAAGGGTTTGTGATGGGCACTTGGTATGTCTTGACTTGCAACAGCGCCACAAATCACTCGTTGTCGGGAGTCAAATCTTGACTTGTCTTGCACGAACCTCCCCGGCAACGGCGCCAGTAATCCTTCTTGCTACCTCTTGAGCACTGCGTTGGTTTTCCCTTGAAGAGGAAAGGGTGATGTAGCAAAGTAGCGTAAGTATTTCCCTCAGTTTTTGAGAACCAAGGTCTCAATCTAGTAGGAGGTCGTGCACGAGTCCCTCGCAACTACACAAACAAATAAATCCTCGCAACCAACGCGATAAGGGGTTGTCAATCCCTACATGGTCACTTACGAGAGTGAGATCTGATAGATATGATAAGATAATATTTTTGGTATTTTTATGATAAAGATGCAAAGTAAAATAAATGGCAAAGGAAATAACTAAGTATTGGAAGATTAATATGATAGAAGATAGACCTGGGGGCCATAGGTTTCACTAGTGGCTTCTCTCAAGAGCATAAGTATTTAAGGTGGGTGAACAAATTACCGTTGAGCAATTAACAAAATTGAGCATAGTTATGAGAATATCTAGGTATGATCATGTATATAGGCATCACGTCCGAGACAAGTAGACTGACTCCTGCCAGCATCTACTACTATTACTCCACACATCGACTGCTATCCAGCATGCATCTAGAGTATTAAGTTCAAGAGAACAGAGTAACGCTTTAAGCAAGATGACATGATGTAGAGGGATAAACTCATGCAATATGATATAAACCCCATCTTGTTATCCTCGATGGCAACAATACAATACGTGCCTTGTTGCCCCTACTGTCACTGGGAAAGGACACCGCAAGATTGAACCCAAAGCTAAGCACTTCTCCCATTGCAAGAAAGATCAATCTAGTAGGCCAAACCAAACTGATAATTCGAAGAGACTTGCAAAGATAACCAATCATACATAAAAGAATTCAGAGAAGATTCAAATATTGTTCATAGATAAACTTGATCATAAACCCACAATTCATCGGTCTCAACAAACACACCGCAAATGAAGATTACATCGAATAGATCTCCACAAGAGAGGGGGAGAACTTTGTATTGAGATCCAAAAAGAGAGAAGAAGCCATCTAGCTAATAACTATGGACCTGTAGGTCTGAAGTAAACTACTCACACTTCATTGGAGGGGCTATGGTGTTGATGTAGAAGCCCTCCGTGATCGATGCCCCCTCCGGCTGAGCTCCGGAAAAGGCCCCAAGATGGGATCTCGTGGATACAGAAAGTTATGGCGGTGGAATTAGGGTTTTGGCTCCGTATCTGGTAGTTTGGGGGTACGTAGGTATATGTAGGAGGAAGGAGTACGTCGGTGGAGCAACAGGGGGCCCACGAGGGTGGAGGGCGCGCCTGGGGGGGGGGTAGGCGTGCCCCCTACCCAAGTCTTCTGGTTCATGTTCGTTCTGAAAATCACGTTCCCGAAGGTTTCATTACGTTTGGACTCCGTTTGATATTCTTTTTCTGCGAAACCCTAAAATAGGCAAAAAAACAGCAATTCTAGGCTGGGCCTCCGGTTAATAGGTTAGTCCCAAAAATAATAAAAGTGTATAATAAAGCCCAATAATATCCAAAACAGAATATAATATAGCATGGAACAATCAAAAATTATAGATACGTTGGAGACGTATCACTTGCTTGCTCACGAAGGCCTAGGGCACTTGAGGAGACCCATTGTTGGAATATACAAGCCAAGTTCTATAATGAAAATTTCCCACTAGTATATGAAAATGACAAAACAAGAGACTCTCTATCATAAAGATCATGGTGCTACTTTGAAGCACAAGTGTGGAAAAAGGATAGTAGCATTGGCCCTTTTTTGGGCCTTCCTTTTTTATTTGGCCTTTCTCTTCTTCTTTTTTTGGGGACAATGCTCTATTAATGATGATCATCACACTTCTATTTATTTATTTACAACTCAATGATTACAACTCGATACTAGAACAAGATATGACTCTATATGAATGCCTTCGATGGTGTACCGGGATGTGCGATGACTCATGAGTGACATGTATGAAAGAATTATGAATGGTGGCTTTGCCACAAATATGATGTCAACTACATGATCATGCAAGACAACATGACAATGATGATGCGTGTCATAATAAATGGAATGGTGGAAAGTTGCATGGCAATATATCTCGGAATGGTTATGGAAATGCCATAATAGGTAGGTATGGTGGCTGTTTTGAGGAAGATATAAGGAGGTTTATGTGTTATAGAGCGTATCGTATCACGGGGTTTGGATGCACCGGTGAAGTTTGCACCAACTCTCATGGTGAGAAACGGCATTGCATGGTACCGAAGAGGCTAGCAATGATGGAAGGGTGAGAGTGCGTATAATCCATGGACTCAACATTAGTCGTAAAGAACTCACATACTTATTGCAAAAATCTACAAGTCATCAAAAACCAAGTATTACGCGCATGCTCCTAGGGGGATAGATTGGTAGGAAAAGACCATCGCTTGTCCCCGACCGCCACTCATAAGGAAGACAATCAAATAACACCTCATGTTTCAAATTTGTTACACAACGGTTACCATACATGCATGCTACGGGACTTGCAAACTTCAACACAAGTATTTCTCAAATTCACAACTACTCAACTAGCATAACTTTAATATCACTATCTCCATATCTCAAAACAATCATCAAGTATCAAACTTCTCTTAGTATTCAATGCACTTATATGAAAGTTTCTTATAATATCAAAAGCAAATTACCATGATGTTCTAAAGGACTCTCAAAATAATATAAGTTAAGCATGAGAGATCCATTATTTCTATAAAATGAAACCACCACTGTGCTCTAAAAGATATAAGTGAAGCACTAGAGCAAAAACTATATAGCTCAAAAGATATAAGTGAAGCACATAGAGTATTCTAATAAATTCTGATTCATGTGTGTCTCTCTCAAAAGGTGTGTACAGCAAGGATGATTGTGTTAAACTAAAAAGCAAAGACTCAAATCATACAACACGCTCCAAGCAAAACACATATCATGTGGTGAATAAAAATATAGCTCCAAGTAAAGTTACCGATGAACGAAGACAAAAGGGGGGATGCCTTCCGGGGCATCCCCAAGCTTAGGATTTTTGGCGTCCTTGGATTTTACCTTGGGGTGCCTTGGGCATCCCCAATCTTAGGCTCTTGCCACTCCTTGTTCGATAATCCATCAAATCTTTACCCAAAACTTGAAAACTTCACAACACAAAACTTAACAGAAAATCTCGCGAGCTCCGTTAGCAAAAGAAAACAAAACACCACTTCAAGGTACTGTAATGAACTCATTATTTATTTATATTGGTATCAAACCTACTGTATTCCAACTTTTCTATGGTTTATAAACTCCGTTACTAGCCATAGATTCATCAAAATAAGCAAACAACACACGAAAAACAGAATCTGTCAAAAACAGAACAGTCTGTAGTAATCTGTATCAAACACATACTTCTGGAACCCCAAAAATTCTAAAATAAATTGATGGACGTGAGGAATTTATCTATTAATCATCTTAAAAAATAATTAACTAAATATCACTCTCCAATAAAAAATGGAAGCAATTCTCGCGAGCGCTAAAGTTTCTGTTTTTTACAGCAAGATCAAAAAGACTTTCCCCAAGTCTTCCCAACGGTTCTACTTGGCACAAACACTAATTAAACACAAAAAACACAACCAAAACAGAGGCTAGATAAATTATTTATTTATTACTAAACAGGAACAAAAAGCAAGGAATATAAATAAAATTGGGTTGCCTCCCAACAAGCGCTATCGTTTAACGCCCCTAGCTAGGCATAAAAGCGAGGATAGATCTAGGTATTGCCATGAATGATAAGGTAAATCGCGAAAACTCATCTCATACTCCCTACGTCCAGCAGCAAGTTTCCTTTGTGGCAATCAAAAGTAATCAAAAGGGGTAAATTTAATGGGACAAAAGTCCCCAAGATCAAGCTCGGGAGGTATTGGTTCCTCCTTTGGCCCCTCATATTGCACAACCAATTCATCATTATAAGCATTCTTTTGGCAAAAAGTCATGAGTCTTTGTTCAAGGGAAAAACCCAGCCCATTATTCTGGATAGCAAAATTATCATTAAATTCAGAGACCCTATCAACAAGAACATCGGTAGGAACCTTTTTCTAAGGTTTTCATTAAAAGCAACATGATCTAAGGATCGTAAGCGCATAATGTCTTCTTGATAAAAAGGGATTGCTTCTATGGGAGGACGGCCGGCATCCACCCTATAATGCACAAAAATTTCATTGGCCTCTTTTATTATAAATCTGAACTCATGAGCTAAAAAGATGGTCGTTGCTCACTTAACAGAAGAATGCTCAATATTAGAAAATTCTAGGAAAATCCTTTGTATGGAAGGATGCATATGTAAAAATTGTCTTTCAAGTTCAACTATGAGCAAAGATATAGCATCCGCGAGACTACTAGTTTTATGAAGAATACACCCGCTCATGGTGGGCAAAGAACCGGCACAAGTAAAGAAATCTTGAATAACTCCCATCCCAATAATATTACTGCTACCAATCCGAAACCTTTTAGTGTGTAAAATAGTAGGATTTTCAAGAGGATCATCAATAGCATCAAAGTTTTCCATATTATTATCCTTATCAATGATAACCTCCCCAGTTTCAGACATGAAGGCAACAAATTGCAAAAATAATGAGCACACAGAAGGCAGGAAGGAAAAAGAGGCGAACGAGAAAGAGAGAAAATAAAACGGCAAGGGTGAAGTGGGTGAGAGGAAAATGAGAGGCAAATGGCAAATAATGTAATGCGAAGGGTAAGAGTTGTGATGGGTACTTGGTATGTCTTGACTTGGCGTAGATCTCCCCGGCAACGGCGCCAGAAATCCTTCTTGCTACCTCTTGAGCATGCGTTGGTTTTCCCTTGAAGAGGAAAGGGTGATGCAGCAAAGCAGCGTAAGTATTTCCCTCAGTTTTTGAGAACCAAGGTATCAATCCAGTAGGAGACCACGTGCGAGTCACCTCATACCTACACAAACAAATAAGAACCTCGCAACCAACACAATAAAGGGGTTGTCAATCCCTTGACGGCCACTTGCAAGAGTGAGATCTGATAGTGATAATAATAATAAGATAAATATTTTTGGTATTTTTATGATGTAGATTGAAAGTAAAGATTGCAAAATAAATGGTGCCAGAAATAGCTAGTTGACGGGAGATTAATATGATGGAAGATAGACCCGAGGCCATAGGTTTCACTAGTGGCTTCTCTCAAGATAGCATAAGTATTACGCTGGGTGAACAAATTACTGTCGAGCAATTGATAGAATTGAGCATAGTTATGAGAATATCTAGGTACGATCATGTATATAGGCATCACGTCCGTGACAAGTAGACCGACTCCTACCTGCATCTACTACTATTACTCCACACATCGACTGCTATCCAGCATGTATCTAGAGTATTAAATTCATAAGAACGGAGTAACACTTTAAGCAAGATGACATGATGTAGAGGGATAAACTCATACAATATGATATAAACCCCATCTTTTTATCCTCGTTGGCAACAATACAATACGTGTCGTTTCCCCTACTGTCACTGGGATCGAGCACCGCAAGATTGAACCCAAAGCTAAGCACTTCTCCCATTGCAAGAAAGATCAATCTAGTAGGCCAAACCAAACTGATAATTCAAAGAGACTTGCAAAGATAACCAATCATACATAAAAGAATTCAGAGAAGATTCAAATATTATTCATAGATAATCTTGATCATAAACCCACAATTCATCGGATCTCGACAAACACACCACAAAAGAAGATTACATCGAATAGAACTCCAAGAGAATCGAGGAGAACTTTGTATTGAGATCCAAAGAGAGAGAAGAAGCCATCTAACTAATAACTATGGACCCGAAGGTCTGAGGTAAACTACTCACACATCATTGGAGAGGCTATGGTGTTGATGTACAAGCCCTCCGTGATCAATGCCCCCTCCGGCTGAGCGCTAGAAAAGGCCCCAAGATGGGATCTCACGGGTACAGAATGTTGCGGCGGTGGAATTAGGTTTTCGTGGTGCTCCTCGATGTTTTCGGGGTACGTAGGTATATATAGGAGGAAGAAGTAGGTCGGTAGAGCCACGAGGGTGGAGGGCGCGCCCAGGGGGTATGCGCGCCCCCTGCCTCGTGGCCTCCTTGATGGTTGCTTGACGTCCACTCCAAGTCCTCTAGATCACGTTTGTTCCTAAAATCACGCTCCCGAAGGTTTCATTCCGTTTGGACTCCGTTTGATATTCTTTTTCTGCGAAACACTGAAATAGGCAAAAAACAACAATTTGGGCTGGGCCTCCGGTTAATAGGTTAGTCCCAAAAATAATATAAGTGTATAAATAAGCCCATTAAACATCCAAAACAGAATATATAGTAGCATGGAGCAATCAAAAATTATAGATACGTTGGAGACGTATCACTTATATACCTGGTATTGGCCATAATTTACAAGAACATTCTGTAGTATTAGTAAGAGGTGGAAGGGTTAAGGATTTACCCGGTGTGAGATATCGCATTATTCGAGGAACCCTGGATGTTGTCACAGTAAAGAATCGTCAACAAGGGCGTTCTAGTGCGTTGTAGATTCTTATCCAAGACTTGTATCATTTGATGATGCCATGTGAATCTCTAGAAACATGTCAAGTGTATGGCTAACCCAATAACAAAAGTTTCGTAAGGGGACTGATTCAAATATTAAAGTTCTGAAATTCAATATATGTACTACAAAAATTAAATTAGATCATTATTATTCATCATGGGTTGACTATCGGTCCGTCGGGTCTTTTCATGAAAACTCTCAGCTCATGTGGTGTATATATTCGACGGTCGGTGATGGTAGCTCCTCCCTTCGTTCCCGAGTGCATTACACCAAAATGTCTACACACGGGAGCGAAGGAGAAGTGACCCCCACGACAATAGTCGGGATCCTTCTTCCTCTCTAAAGTTTGCGACTATCAGTGATGGAAGCTCCTTCTTTCATTCGAAAGTGCATTACACCTAAATGTCTAGCACCTGCGAATGAAGAAGAAGTAGCCCTCACGACAACAGTCGAGATTGTTCTTCTCTCATATATGGTGGACACTCTCCCTCACTATTTTTTGACTGTTATGTATGGAGCCCCGACAGACTTAAAGTCAGCCCAAAATGTCGTTTAATTCTCTTTCCAAAAAATCCAAGGCACTCGATATTTCCTACATGCTAGCACAAGCCATGCTAAAATTCACGAAAATATCTGGCATGATTTTGCTAAAAAGGACATATTGAGCGCCTGAAATTTGCAAGAACGGAAATTAATCAACACTCCGGCAAAACATAGGCCACTCAGAGGTGTTCTCTGCATTGATAATGAAACAGAAGTGCATATAACAGGGAGTAGCCTCACAAATACTATCTCAAAAAAAAAACTAGCTTCATCACATTGCCACAACTACTCATCTACTACTATACTACATCTATGAAAGCATCTACATCATCATCGACATCAACAACATGGGGATTTGGCTGGTCTCACCTCAAGGTCGGAGCGGGTCGGTGACGGGGACGATGTAGGGGTTCCTTGATTTCTGCAAAAACAAAATATTTCCATACATTATTATGCTAATTTTAGGACTTAGTGAAACCCTATAAGCTATCAAGTAAATATCCAATTTGATCCAAATAAAAATTTCTACTATATACAATTTGTTTCCTAAACCCTAAAAAAATGCCTTGATTTTTTACCTACCGTGTACTTCTTGAACCATAGAAAAATGCCCTAATTTCACAATATAACTTAGAATTTGATTGCTGAAATTCCTATTACTAAATTTAATACCTAAAAATTTGTCATAAAGCATTCCAATACATTTCAATAATTCAAGATGTTCTATACGTAAAAATTTCTATTACTATTTTTTTACTAAACCCTATAAAATGCCCTAAGTTCAGAATATAACAAGTACATGACATTTCTTCAAATTCTACCAACTAAATACAATTAACTACAAACTACATTTTTTCTATTACTATTTTTTTACTAAACCCTAAAAAACTGTATTTTTCAAATGGCCTAAGTTTAGAGAGAGAGGCGGGAGGGAGGAGAGAGGCGGAGGAGGGAGGAGGGCCAGCGGCGGCTGGAGGAGGAGGGAGAAGAAGGCAGTGGCGGCTGGGCGTGCTCACCTAGGGTGGAGGCAGAGGCGTGGAGGAGAACCGGTCGGGGGGTGCCGAGGCTCGGGGGATGGCGATGCAAGGGAGGAGCGCGCCGGGGCTCGGAGGACAGCGACAATGTGGCGACGGCGGGAGGAGCACGGTGACAATGCGACGACAGTGAGAGAGGAAGAGTGAGCAAATGAGAGGAGAGGGAGAGTCAGGAGCCGAGGAAGAGGATAAGGTAGCATTACCAGTAACGCGGGTCGGGACGCCCGCTACTGCTATGCTCTTAGCAGTAGCCGTTGGAAAACATTGCATGGAAAAAAAATTCTACGCACACGCATGATCTATCCATGGAGATGCATAGCAACCAGAGGGGGAGAGTGTGTCTACGTACCCTCGTAGACCGTAAGCGTAGGCGTTTCACAACACAGTTGATGTAGTCGATCTTTCTTCGCGCTCTGATACGTCTCCAACGTATCTATAATTTTTGATTGCTCCATGCTATATTATCTACTGTTTTGGACATTATTGGGCTTTATTATCCACTTTTATATTATTTTTGGGACTAACCTATTAACCGGAGGCCCAACCCAGAATTGTTGTTTTGCCTATTTTAGGGTTTCGAAGAAAAGGAATACAAATGGAGTCCAAACGGAATGAAACCTTCGGGAACGTGATTTTATCAACGAACAAGACCCGGGAGACTTGGACCCTACGTCAAGAAAGAAAAGAGGAGGCCACAATGTAGGGGGCGCACCTACCCCCCAGGCGCGCCCTCCACCCTCGTGGGCCCCCCTGTTGCTCCACCGACGTACTCCTTCCTCCTATATATACCTACGTACCCCCAAGCGATCAGATACTGAGCCAAAAACCTAATTCCACCACCGCAACTTTCTGTATCCACAAGATCCCATCTTGGGGCCTGTTCCGGAGCTCCGCCGGAGGGGGCATCGATTACGGAGGTCTTCTACATCAACACCATAGCCCCTCCGATGAAGTGTGAGTAGTTTACCTCAAACCTACGGGTCCATAGTTATTAGCTAGATGGCTTCTTCTCTCTTTTTGGATCTCAATACAATGTTCTCCCCCTCTCTTGTGGAGAACTATTCGATGTAATCTTCTTTTTGCGGTGTGTTTGTTGAGACCGATGAATTGTGGGTTTATGATCAAGTCTATCTATGAACAATATTTGAATCTTCTCTGAATTCTTTTATGTATGATTGGTTATCTTTGCAAGTCTCTTCGAATTATCAGTTTGGTTTGGCCTACTAGATTGATCTTTCTTGCAATGGGAGAAGTGCTTAGCTTTGGGTTCAATCTTGCGGTGTCCTTTCCCAGTGACAGTAGGGGAAGCAAGGCACATACTAGATTGTTGCCATCGAGGATAACAAGATGGGGTTGTCTACATATTGCATGAGTCTATCCCTCTACATCATGTCATCTTGCTTAAAGAGTTACTCTATTTTTAACTTAATACTCTAGATACATGCTGGATAGCGGTCGAAGAATGGAGTAATAGTAGTAGATGCAGGCAGAAGTCGGTCTACTTGTCTCGGACGTGATGCCTATATACATGATCATACCTAGATATTCTCATAACTATGCTCAATTCTGTCAATTGCTCAACAGTAATTTTTTCACCCATCGTAGAATACTTATGCTCTCGAGAGAAGCCACTAGTGAAACCTATGGCCCCCGGGTCTATCTTCATCATATTAATCTCCTACTACTTAGTTATTTCCTTTGCTATTTACTTTGCATTTATTTTACTTTGCATCTTTATCATAAAAATACCAAAAATATTATCTTATCATATCTATCAGATCTCACTCTCGTAAGTGGCCTTACACGGATTGACAACCCCTATTTGCGTTGGTTGCGAGGATTTATTTGTTTTGTGCAGGTACGAGGGACTCGCGCGTAGCCTCCTACTGGATTGATACCTTGGTTCTCAAAAACTGAGGGAAATACTTACGCTACTTTGCTACATCATCCCTTCCTCTTCGAGGAAAACCAACACAATGCTCAAGAGGTAGCAAGAAGGATTTCTGGTGCCGTTGCCGGGGAGGCCTACGCAAAAGTCAACATACCAAGTACCCATCACATACCCTTATCTCCCGCATTATATTATTTTCCATTTGCCTCTCATTTTCCTCTCCCCCACTTCGCCCTTGCCATTTTATTCGCCCTCTCTCTCTATCCTCCCTCTCTTTCTCTATTTGCCTCTTTTTGCCTGCTTGCTTTTTGTTTGTTTGTGTGTTAGTTTGCTTGCTTGTCACGTTGGCTCAAGATAATACTAAATTGTGTGACTTCACCAATACCAACAACAATGATTTTATTAGCACCCCGATTGATCCTCTTACCGATGCTGAATCTTGTGAAATTAATACTGCTTTGCTGAATCTTGTCATGAAAGATCCGTTTTCCGACCTTCCTAGTGAAGATGCCGCTACCCATCTAAATAGCTTCGTTGATTTGTGTGACATGCAAAAGAAGAAAGATGTGGATAATGATATTGTTAAATTGAAGCTTTTTCCTTTTTTGCTTAGAGATCGTGCTAAAGCTTGGTTTTTGTCTTTGCCTAAAAATAGTATTGATTCATGGAATAAGTGCAAATATGCTTTTATCTCTAAGTATTTTCCTCTCGCTAAGATCATCTCTCTTAGAAACAATATTATGAATTTTAAGCAACTTGATCATGAACATGTTGCACAAGCTTGGGAGAGAATGAAATTAATGATACGTAATTGCCCTACTCATTGTTTAAATTTGTGGATGATTGTTCAGAATTTTTATGCCGGATTGAATTTTGCTTCTAGAAATCTTTTAGATTCGGCCGTGGGAGGCACTTTTATGGAAATCACTTTAGGATAAGCTACTAAACTCCTAGATAATATTATGGTTAATTATTCTCAATGGCATACTGAAAGATCTACTAATAAAAAGGTGCATGCGATAGAAGAAATTAATGTTTTGAGTGGAAAGATGGATGAACTTATGAAATTATTTGCTAATAAGAGTGTTTCTTCTGATCCTAATGATATGCCCTTGTCTACTTTGATTGAGAATAATAATGATCTATGGATGTGAATTTTGTTGGTAGGAACAATTTTGGTAACAACACGTATAGAGGAAATTTCAACTCTAGGCCTTATCCTAGTAATGCCTCTAATAATTATGGTAATTCCTAAAACAATTATTATGGAAATTATAATAAGATGCCCTCTGATTTTGAATCTAATATTAAAGAATTTATTACTTCGCGAAAGAATTTTAATGCTATGATTGAAGAAAAATTTCTTAAGATTGATGATTTGGCTAGGAACATTGATAGAATTTCTCCTGATGTTGATTCTTTGAAACTTAGATCTATTCCACCTAAGCATGATATCAATGAGTCTCTCAAAGCCATGAGAATTTCCATTGATTAGTGCAAAGAAAGAACCGCTAGGATGCGTGCTAAGAAAGATGCCTTTATAAGAGCGTGTTCTTCTAGTTCCTATGAAAATAAAGATGAAGATCTAAAAGTTATTGATGTGTCCCCTATTAAATCTTTGTTTTGCAATATGAATCTTGATAATGATGGGACTGAATATGATCCACCTTTACCTAGAAGGCGTTCTAAGAATTCGGAATTTGTTGATCTTGATGCTAAATTTGATAAAAGTGGGATTTAAGAAATTAAAACCCTAGATGTTGCTAAACCCACTATTATGGATTTCAAGGAATTTAACTATGAAAATTGCTCTTTTATTGATTGTATTTCCTTGTTGCAATCCGTGCTAAATTCTCCTCACGCTTACAGTCAAAATAAAGCGTTTACTAAACATATCGTTGATGCCTTGATGCAATCTTATGAAGAAAAACTTGTATTGGAAGTTTCTATCCCTAGAAAACTTTATGATGAGTGGGAACCAACTATTAAAATTAAAATTAAAAATCATGAATGCTATGCTTTATGTGATTTGGGTGCTAGTGTTTCCACGATTCCAAAGACTTTGTGTGATTTGTTAGGTTTCCATGATTTTGATGATTGCTCTCTAAACTTGCACCTTGCGGATTCCACTATTAAAAAACCTATGGGAAGAATTAATGATGTTCTTATTGTTGCAAATAGGAATTATGTGCCCGTATATTTTATTGTTCTTGACATAGATTGCAATCCTTCATGTCCTATTATTCTTGGTAGACCTTTCCTTAGAACGATTGGTGCAATTATTGACATGAAGGAAGGAAATATTAGATCCCAATTTCCATTAAGGAAAGGCATGGAACAATTTCATAGAAAGAAAATTAAATTACCTTATGAATCTATTATGAGAGCCACTTATGGATCGCCTACCAAAGATGGCAATACGTAGATCTATTCTTGCTTGTTATGCCTAGCTAGGGGCGTTAAACGATAGCGCTTGTTGGGAGGCACCCAATTTTATTTTTATTCCTTGCTTTTTGCTCCTGTTTAGTAATAAATAATTTATCTAGCCTCTGTTTTGGTTGTGTTTTTTGTGTTTAATTAGTGTTTGTGCCAAGTAGAACCGTTGGGAAGACTTGGGGAAAGTCTTGTTGAACTTGCTGTAAAAAACAGAAACTTTAGCGCTCACGAGAACTGCTGTCATTTTTATTTGGAAAGTGATATTTAGTTAATTCTTTTTGAAGTTGATTAATAGATAAATTCCTCACGTCCTGCAATTTATTTAGAATATTTGTGGTTCCAGATCTTGCGCTAGCTACAGATTACTACAGACTGTTCTGTTTTTGACAGCTTCTGTTTTTCGTGTGTTGTTTGCTTATTTTGATGAATCTATGGCTAGTAAAATATTTTATAAACCATAGAGAAGTTGGAATACAGTAGGTATAACACCAATATAAATAAAGAATGAGTTCATTACAGTAACTTGAAGTGGTCTTTTGTTTTGTTTCGCTAACGGAGCTCACAAGATTTTCTACTTTAAGTTTTGTGTTGTGAAGTTTTCAAGTTTTGGGTAAAGATTTGATGGATTATGGAACAAGGAGTGGCAAGAGCCTAAGCTTGGGGATTCCCATGGAACCCCAATATAATCTAAGGACACCTAAAAGCCAAAGCTTGGGGATGCCCCGGAAGGCATCCCCTCTTTCGTGTACTTCTATCGGTAACTTTACTTGGAGCTATATTTTTATTCGCCACATGATATGTGTTTTGCTTGGAGCGTCTTGTATGATTTGAGTCTTTGGTTTTTAGTTTACCACAATCATCCTTGCTATACTCACCTTTTTAGAGAGCCATACATGATTTGGAATTTGTTAGAATACTCTATGCGCTTCGCTTATATCTTTTGAGTTATATATTTTTGCTCTAGTACTTCACTTATATCTTTTAGAGCACGGTGGTGGATTTGTTTTATAGAAACTATTGATATCTCATGCCTCACTTATATTATTTTGAGTCTTAATAGCATGGTAATTTGCTTAAAATCCTAATATGCTAGGTATTCAAAGTTAGTAAAATTTTCTTAGGAGTGTTTTGAATACTAAGAGAAGTTTGATGCTTGATGATTGTTTTTGAGATATGGAGGTAATAATATCAAAGTCGTGCTAGTTGAGTAGTTGTGAAATTGAGAAATACTTGTGTTGAAGTTTGCAAGTCCCGTAGCATGCACATATGGTAAAAGTTATGCAACAAATTTGAAACATGAGGTGTTATTTGATTGTCTTCCTTATGAGTGGCGGTCGGGGACGAGCGATGGTCTTTTCCTACCAATCTATCCCCCTAGGAGCATGCGCGTAGTGACGAGGTTTTTGATGACTTGTAGATTTTTGCAATAAGTATGTGAGTTCTTTATGACTAATGTTGAGTCCATGGATTATACGCACTCTCACCCTTCCATCCTTGCTAGCCTCTTCGGTACCGTGGCGGTCGGGTATGGACGATGAAGAAATTCAAAGCCCACCCACCACCCACTTTGTAGCCACTGTCGACGACTTAACCGACATGCTCGACTTCGACTCCGAAGACATCGACGGTATGGACGCCGATGAAGGAGAAGATGAAGAACCAGTGCCTACTAGGCCCTGGAAAGCCACCTCGTCATATGACATATACATGGTGGACACCCCAAAAGAGGGAGATGGCGATGGAACAGCGGAGGATGACCCCTCTAAGAAGCAGCCTAAGCGCCGGCGTCAGCGGCGCCGCTCAAAATCCCGCCAAAACAAATACAGTGATTCCAGCACGTGAGATAATAATACTCCGGAAAGCGCCGAAGAAAACCCCCTCCAGCAAGATTTAGCACAGGAGGATGGAGAAACCAACCCTCATGAGAGAGCGGCAGACAGAGAGGTCGAGGCCGATAATTGTATGCCTCCCTCCGAAGACGAGGCAAGCCTCGACGACGACGAATTCGTCGTGCCAGAGGATCCCGTCGAGCAAGAGCATTTTCAACGCAGGCTTATGGCCACGGCAAGAAGCCTCAAGAAAAAACAGCAACAACTTAGAGCTGATCAAGATTTGCTAGTCGACAGATGGACTGAAGTCCTTGCGGCCGAAGAGCATAAACTCAAACGCCCCTCCAAGAGCTACCCAAAGCGCAGGTTGCTACCCCGATTAGAGGAGGAAGCACTGGATGCGGCCGACCGGCCACCTCATGGCCGCGACAGAGAGGCCTCTCGGCCCTCCACTCAAGCCGCACCCCGTACCAAGGCACGGGAATATGCGCCGGACTTACGAGACATGTTGGAGGACAAGGCAAGGCAAACAAGATCGATCTACGGATCGCGTGGGCGCCCCACGGCTCGAGACGGTAACCGTCACGCCGGCCACAAATTCGGCAGGGCCGAACACAGTAGACAAGGCTCATTGGAGCTACGTCATGATATAGCCCAGTACAGAGGCGCCGCACACCCACTATGCTTTACAGACGAAATAATGGATCATCAAATCCTTGAGGGTTTCAAACCCGTAAACATTGAATCATATGATGTCACAACAGATCCCATGGTATGGATCGAGGATTCTCTCCTTCATATCCACATGGCCCGCGGCGATGATTTCCACGCCATCAAATACCTCCCACTCAAGCTTAAAGGACCAGCTCGGCATTGGCTTAACAGCTTGCCAACAGGATCAATCAGTTGTTGGGAGGACCTGGAAGTCGCATTCCTCGACAATTTCTAGGGCACTTATGTGCGATCCCCAGACGCCGATGACCTAAGTCACGTAATTCAGCAGCCAGAGGAATCGGCCAGGCAATTCTGGACACGGTTCCTAACCAAGAAAAATCAAATAGTCGACTGTCCGGGCGCTGAGGCCCTAGCAGCCTTCAAGCACAATATCCGTGACGAGTGGCTGGCCCGGCACCTTGGACAGGAAAAGCCGAAATCTATGGCAGCAGTCACGACACTCATGACCCGCTTTTGCGCGGGAGAAGACCGCTGGCTTGCTCGTAGCAACAATATGACCAAGAACCCTGGTAATTCGGACACCAGGGACAGTATTGGCAGGTCGCGTCGCAACAAGCAGAAGCGCCGCATTAACGGCGACAATGCTGAGGATACGGCAGTTAATGCCGGATTCAGAGGCTCTAAATCCGGTCAGCGGAAAAAGCCATTCAAAAGGAATCCTAGGGGCCCGTCCAGTTTGGACCGAATACTCGACCGCTTGTGCCAGATACATGGCACCCCGAAAAGCCGGCCAATCACACCAACAGGGATTGTTGGGTGTTCAATCAGGCAGGCAAGTTAAACGCCAAAAATGAAGACAAGGGGCTGCATAGCGATGACGACGAGGAGCCCCGACCGCGAACAACAGTGGACAGAAGGGTTTTCCCCCACGAGTGCGGACGGTGAACATGATATACGCAACCCACGTCCCCAAAAGGGAGCGGAAGCACGCGTTAAGGGACGTATACGCGGTAGAGCCAGTCGCCCCAAAGTTCAACCCATGGTCCTCCTGCCCGATCACCTTTGATCGAAGGGACCATCCCACTAGCATCCGTCATGGCGGATTCACCGCATTGGTTCTAGATCCAATTATTGACCGATTTCATCTCACTAGAGTCCTTATGGACGGCGGCAGCAGCCTGAACCTGCTTTACCAGGATACAGTGCGGAAAATGGGCATAGATCCCTCGAGGATTAAGCCCACCAAAACGACCTTTAAAGGCGTATTACCAGGTGTAGAGGCCAACTGTACAGGCTCAGTCACACTTGAAGTGGTCTTCGGATCTCCGGATAATTTCCGAAGTGAGGAGTTAATCTTTGACATAGTCCCGTTTCACAGTGGTTATCACGCACTGCTCGGGCGAACCGCACTCGCTAAGTTCAATGCGGTACCGCACTACGCATACCTTAAGCTCAAGATGCCAGGCCCTCGAGGAGTAATTACGGTCAATGGAAACGCCGAACGCTCCCTCCGTTAATTGCGGCCCTTGCAGCGGAAGTACAAAGCAGCCTCTCCAGGTAGTTCTCCAGTCCGGCCACTAAACGACCGGACACCGTCAAGTGCGCCCGGAGTAACCTACAACAAGACCGCCTGGCACGATCTAAGCAGGCGTAGCAATGCGGCCCCAACCCCAACCCTCGCAAAAAGGCGACGCTAGTACTTCGCGTACATAACTACGCTCTAGAGATACCATGGGTACAGGGGGAGGGGCACCATCACGGCACGCCCAAGACACGGCTTAAACCATACCAGGGGCTGCGGATTTTTTAATTTTCTCTCACTTTCAGGACTCCATCCTTCGGAAGGCCTGTTCGGCAGTTCAATTGCCGCACAAACGATGCAAGAACCAGGGAAGCAGACAAGCCATGCCAGATTACGGAACTCCCAGGTGGTCTCTATCACGAGCAGTATACCTGTTCCGCATACTATTCCGCAGCTTTCCCCTGGAACGGACATGTTAACTAGTCCAACCTTCCACTTATCGCATTATTTGTATCGTTCTACTTTGATCACAGCCCTTTTTAATAAACAATGCATAGCTTTCGTCTATTTTTGCATTACGTTTTTTCTTTATATATGTTCCTTAATGACATGTTGCACCCGTACACGTTGGTACGGCCAAAATACACCAGGGGCTTTAGTACCCCTCAATATGGTGTGAGAAGTCCGAACGCTTTAACAAGTGCGTCACCCCAAACTTATAGCATTATATGCATCGACTCCGAATCATGTCTTGGATCAATAGTTGGGTTTGCCTGGCTCCTATGTTTTGGTGCCTTACGTTCCGCTATATCGGCTAAGGTAGCACTAGGAGAACCACTGCGATTGTGCCCCAGTTGAGCTGGGTCGAGCACCTCAGTGGAGAAAGATAAAACTGACTATCATGATGAAGCGAGAGCTGGTTGCTGTTCGAGAGGTTTTTCGAGTCCCTAAAGACTTATTCCGCTTAGGGCGAGGAGCCGACTCTGTCCGGCCAAGGCGTGGATAGCGCCCCGAACTCGGTCTTCCAAATACCAGGGGCTTCGCCGAAATTTAAAATTATAGAATTATATGGCTAAGTGAGAGTGTTCACGCATTATAGTCCGATTGCCTTGTTCGTTGGGCTGAGCGCCTCCCTCGAAGGTCCCAAACATGGGAAAAAGAGCGCTCAGGTTTATCCCCGAACACCCCAGCACTAGTGGCACGAGGGAAGAAGCCGACGACTCGCCATTTCTCAGAATTGATAAACAACCGCACAGAAGGTAATATTTTAAATTCCAACAGCATTGCTTAGCACATATAAACAAGTTTTCAGCGCACAGGACAAAATGAGCAAGTTTCACTCAAAAATTACATCCCTAGAACATTCATCCGCCACAAGGCAGGCACCCTTCAGAACATCCTTATAGTAATTCTCGGGCTTGCGATGCTCTTTCCCCGGCGGTGGCCCGTCCTTCACAAGCTTCTCAGCATCCAGCTTGCCCTAGTGCACCTTAGCACGGGCAAGGGCCCTACGGGCACCTTCAATGCAGACGGAGCGCTTGATGACTTCGAGCCTTGGACAGGCCTCCACCATCCGCCGCACCAGCCCGAAATAGCTCCCAGGCAGAGCCCCTCCAGGCCATAGCCGAACAATGAGGCCCTTCATGGCCTGTTCGGCCGCCTTGTGGAGCTCGACCAGTTGCTTCAACTGGTCGTTCAGGGGCACGAGGTGTCCGGCCTCAGCGTACTGAGACCAGAACACCTTCTCTGTCGAGCTGCCCTCCTCGGCTCGATAGAATGCGGCGGCATCGGACACACTCCGGGGAAGATCTGCGAATGCTCCTGGAGAGCTCCGGATTCGGGTAAGTAACAAGTAACTCACGTTTATGTGTTTGCTTTGCATAAAGAATGCCTTACCCGCCGCTATCTTCTTCACCTCATCCAACTCCTGGAGGGTCTTCTAGGATTCGGCCTTGGCAGACTTGGCATTTTCAATAGCCACCGCGAGCTCGGACGCTTGCGTCTTTGAGTCAAGATCCAAACTCTCATGTTTTTCCATGAGAGCCTGGAGCTCTTGCCGCACCTTGCCAACCTCGGCCTCATACTTCTCCCGCTCGGTGCGCTCCGAGGCTGCCCTCTTCTCGGCCTCGACCAGCGCTTGCTTAAGGGTCGCCACTTCAGACGTGGTCCCTACAATAGCCACGATAATCCTGTCATTCTTTGCAATTGCACCTTTTTATATATATTTAAAAACAAGGTATTTCTTACCTTCATTGTCCTCGAGCTGCTTCTTGGCACGCCCGAGCTCTTGCTCGGACCGCTCGAGGTTCTGCTTTAGCGTGTCCACTTCCGCAGTCAGTGCGGCGGATGCAAGCAGAGAAGCCTGCATATTGACTCATTTTTGTTAGACTCCTGCGAATTTTATTTGATCCTCTATTCGGCTTTTCTTCCCGAATGCCAAACAGAGCATCAGGGGCTACTGTCTATGCGGTAATATTATTTACACATTCTTTACTTACCTCAAAGCCTGTTAAAAGGCTAGTACAAGCTTCAGTCAGTCCACTCTTAGCGGACTGAACCTTCTGGACCACCGCACTCATAATAGTGCGGTGCTCCTCGTCGATGGAGGCGCCTTGGAGCGCCTCCAACATATTGTTCGGCGCCTCCGGTTGGACGGGGGCCACCGGCACGGTGGACTTGCTCCTCATGGAAGGAGGTCCCCTGCCGGACTCTGGAACCTTTGAAGGTTCCGGAGCGGTGTCCGGCCTAGAGCCGGACTTGGAGCCTTGGGGGGTTTCACCCCCTTTACTCCTGGAGTCCGGGAGGTCGTCTTGTGGCGCCTCCAGGACCACCTCCTCCCGGCTTGGAACCTGTTGGGACAACACTTCGGTGTCGTCCGTAGGGCGGGGGGAGGAAGTCGTCGGAAGCGAGTTCATATCCAACGAGTCCAGTGAGCCGCTCGACGACGCGTCGAGCCGGTCTTTGGGTGGGCTGCATAAACATATTCGACGCAAGGGAAAGCTGTGCAATAAACGAATACTATGAATTACTCTGGTATCCGGATACTTACGATTTTGCTAGGGGCTTGGCCCTGGGCTGCCACTCCTCTCCGCCGTCGTTGGCGTCGGTGGAGTAGTCCGGAGGAAGGGTTTTCCCCTTCTTGGACCCTCCGGCCTCCCCAGAGAGGGCGGCCTTCCTTTTCTTCTCTCCTCCCGCTGGAGGGGGAGAGGTCTCTTCTTCTTCCTCCTCGTCTTCACGGGAGGAATGCGCCTCGGAACCATCGGATGATGGATCCGACACCTCCTGGCGTCGGGCACTCTTTCGAGTTCCTGCGGCCTTTTTCGCGGCCTTCTCCGGCACCATATAGGGTGGCGGAACCAGCAGCTTCGCCAAGCGAGCGTCCGCTGGGCCTTCAGGCAAAGGAGCCGGACAGTTGATCTGTCTGGATGTCACCTGCCAATCCTGTCAAAGGTAAGGGAGCTTCGATCCCGCATGGAGTCAAACTATGAAAAACTGATACCCTGTAAAAGGAAAAAACAGCTTACCGCGAGAGCGTGACGCTGCGCACTGAATCCGCGATCCTCGGTAGCGGATGCGGATGCGGGAGCCTCGGCGCCCTTGAAAAGCACCTTCCAGGCATCTTCGTACGTCGTGTCGAAGAGCCTGCTCAGAGTTTGGTGCCGCGCCGGGTCGAACTCCCACAGGTTGAAAGCCCGTTGTTGACACGGGAGGATCAAGCGGATGAGCATAACCTGGACTACGTTGACAAGTTTGAGCTCCTTGTCCACCAGGGTTTGGACGCATGTTTGGAGTCCGGACAGCTCTCCCTTCTTACCCCACGACAGGCCCGTCTCCTTCCAGGAGGTGAGCCGCGTAGGGGGTCCGGATCGAAACTCAGGGGGTGCGACCCATTCGGCGTCACACAGCTCGGTGATGTAAAACCACCCCGATTGCCACCCCTTCAGGGTCTCCACAAAGGAGCCCTCGAGCCATAGGACATTGGCCATCTTGCCCACCATGGCGCCTCCGCACTCCGCCTGGTTGCCGCGCACCACCTTCGGCTTGACGTTGAAAGTCTTGAGCCATAGGCCGAAATGGGGGCGGATGCGGAGGAAGGCCTCGCACACGACGATAAACGCCGAGATGTTGAGGACGAAGTTCGGGGCCAGATCATGGAAATCTAGGCCGTAGTAGAACATGAGCCCCCGGACAAATGGGTGGAGAGGGAAGCCCAGTCCGCGGAGGAAATGGGGGAGGAACACCACCCTCTCATGGGGCCTAGGGGTGGGGATGAGCTGCCCCTTTTTGGGAAGCCGGTACGCGATGTTGTTAGACAGGTATCCGACCTTCCTCAGCTTTTTGATGTGTCCCTCCATGACGGAGGAGACCATCCACTTGCCTCCCGCTCCAGACATGGCTGGAGAAGGTTGAGGTGGGGAGTGCGGACTTGGGCGCTGGAGCTCAAGTGTGCAAGAATGGATAGGCGAAGGAGGAAGAAGGCGTAGGTGAAAAGGTGGATCCTTATCCCCTTATATGGGTGGACGCAATTACATGTCCCCACCAGCCTGGTAAAACTCGCTTATCTCCAAGCGCCGTAATCAATGGCGCGGTTGGGTTACCCACGCCCGTATTGATGAGAATCCCGGGATAAGGGGACACGATCTCCGCTTTAACAAGACGTGCCAAGGAAACCGCCTCGCATGACGCACTGAGGTGGGATAATGAAACGACTCGGATAAAGGCTTGGCCGTGGTGTGTCACGCTACGGAATACGTCAGCAGATTAGATTTGTGTAAATATTATTCTCTCTATGGCAATATGAGGAAACTTATTTTGCAAAGCCGGACACTATCTTTGTGTTCAAAATCTTCTATGAAGTACTTGGAGGAGGAACCCGCCTTGCAATGCCGAAGACAATCTGCGTGCCGGACTCGTCGTCATTGAAGCCTGGTTCAGGGGCTACTGAGGGAGTCCTGGATTAGGGGGTGTTCAGATAGCCGGACTATACCTTCAGCCGAACTCCTGGACTATGAAGATACAAGATTGAAGACTCCGTCCCGTGTCCGGAAGGGACTTTCCTTGGCGTGGAAGGCAAGCTTGGCGATACGGATATGAAGATCTCCTACCATTGTAACCGACTTTGTGTAACCCTAACCCTCTCCGGTGTCTATATAAACCAGAAGGTTTTAGTCCGTAGGACAGCATACACTACAACAATCATACCGTAGGCTAGCTTCTAGGGTTTAGCCTCTTCGATCTCGTGGTAGATCTACTCTTGTACTACCCATATTATCAATATTAATCAAGCAGGACGTAGGGTTTTACCTCCATCGAGAGGGCCCGAACCTGGGTAAAACTTTGTGTCCCTTGCCTCCTGTTACCATCCGGCCTAGACGCACAGTTCGGGACCCCCTACCCGAGATCCGCCGGTTTTGACACCGACAGCCATAAAAAAGAGAAGGCCCAAAAAAATGAGAGAAAAAGAGAGAAGGGACAATGTTACTATCCTTTGCCACACTTGTGCTTCAAAGTAGCACCATAATCTTCATGATAGAGAGTCTCTTGTTTTGTCACTTTCATATACTAGTGGGAATTTTCATTATAGAACATGGCTTGTATATTCCAACAATGGGCCTCCTCAAGTGCCCTAGGTCTTCGTGAGCAAGCAAGTTGGATGCACACCCACTAGTTTATTTTGTTGAGCTTTCATACATTTATAGCTCTAGTGCATCCGTTGCATGGCAATCCCTACTCCTTGCATTAACATCAATCGGTGGGCATCTCCATAGCCCATTGATTAGCCTCGTTGATGTGAGACTTTCTCCTTTTTTGTCTTCTCCACATAATCCCCCTCATTATATTCTATTCCACCCATAGTGCTATGTCCATGGCTCGCGCTCATATATTGCATGAAAGTTTATAGGTTTGAGATTACTAAAGTATTAAACAATTGCTTGGCTTGTCATCGGGGTTGTGCATGATGAGAGCATTCTTGTGTGACGAAAATGAAACATGACTAAACCATATGATTTTGTAGGGATGAACTTTCTTTGGCCATGTTATTTTGAGAAGACATAATTGCTTAGTTAGTATGCTTGAAGTATTATTATTTTTATGTCAATATGAACTTCTGTCTTGAATCTTTCGGATCTGAATATTCATACCACAATTGAGAATAATTACATTAAAATTATGCCAAGTAGCACTCCGCATAAAAAATTGTCTTTTTACCATTTACCTACTCGAGGACGAGAAGGAATTAAGCTTGGGGACGCTTGATACGCCTCCAACGTATCTATAATTTTTGATTGCTCCATGCTATATTATCTACTATTTTGGACATTATTGGGCTTTATTATCCACTTTTATATTATTTTTGGGACTAACCTATTAACCGGAGGCCCAACCCAGAATTGCTGTTTTTTTTTGCCTATTTTAGGGTTTCGAAGAAAAGGAATATCAAACAGAGTCCAAACGGAATGAAACCTTCAGGAATGTGATTTTCTCAACGAACAAGACCCGGGAGACTTGGACCCTACGTCAAGAAAGAAAAGAGGAGGCCATGAGGTAGGGGGCGCGCCTACCCCCAGGCACGCCCTCCACCCTTGTGGGCCCCCTGTTGCTCCACCGACGTACTCCTTCCTCCTATATATACCTACGTACCCCCAAACGATCAGATACGGAGCCAAAAACCTAATTCCACCGCTGCAACTTTCTGTATCCACGAGATCCCATCTTGGGGCCTATTCCGGAGCTCCGCCGGAGGGGGCATCGATCACGGAGGGCTTCTACATCAATACCATAGCCCCTCCGATGAAGTGTGAGTAGTTTACCTCAGACCTACGGGTCCATAGTTATTAGCTAGATGGCTTCTTCTCTCTTTTTGGATCTCAATACAATGTTCTCCCCCTCTCTTGTGGTGAACTATTCGATGTAATCTTCTTTTTGCGGTGTGTTTGTTGAGACCGATGAATTGTGGGTTTATGATCAAGTCTATCTATGAACAATATTTGAATCTTCTCTGAATTCTTTTATGTATGATTGGTTATCTTTGCAAATCTCTTCGAATTATCAGTTTGGTTTGGCCAACTAGATTGATCTTTCTTGCAATGGGAGAAGTGCTTAGCTTTAGGTTCAATCTTGCGGTGTCCTTTCCCAGTGAAAGTAGGGGCAGCAAGGCACGTATTGTATTGTTGCCATCGAGGATAACAAGATGGGGTTTTCTTCATATTGCATGAGTCTATCCCTCTACATCATGTCATCTTGCTTAAAGCGTTACTCTGTTTCTAACTTAATACTCTAGATGCATGCTGGATAGCGGTCGATGATTGGAGTAATAGTAGTAGATGCAGGCAGGAGTCGGTCTACTTGTCTCGGACGTGATGCCTATATACATGATCATACCTAGATATTCTCATAACTATGCTCAGTTCTGTCAATTTCTCAACAGTAATTTGTTCACCCACCGTAGAATACTTATGCTCTTGAGTGAAGCCACTAGTGAAACCTATGGCCCCCGGGTCTATCTTCATCATATTAATCTCCTACTACTTAGTTATTTCCTTTGCTATTTACTTTCCCTTTATTTTACTTTGCATCTTTATCATAAAAATACCAAAAATATTATCTTATCATATCTATTAGATCTCACTCTCGTAAGTGGCCTTATAGGGATTGACAACCCCTATTTGCGTTGGTTGCGAGGATTTATTTGTTTTGTGCAGGTACGAGGGACTCGCGCGTAGCCTCCTACTGGACTGATACCTTGGTTCTCAAAAACTGAGGGAAATACTTACGCTACTTTGCTGCATCATCCCTTCCTCTTCGGGGAAAACCAACGCAGTGCTCAAGAGGTAGCACGCTAACCGATCTAGTACCGAATGCATGACACCTTCGCATTCTGCACACGTCCAGCTCGGTGAAGTCCTCCGCCTTCTTGATCTAGCAAGACGGTGAGGTAGTAGACGAGTTCCGACAACATGACGGCGTGGTGACGGTGATGATGATGTGATCTCCGCAACACTTCGCCTAAGCATTACGAAAATATGACTGAGGGAGTCCTGGATTAGGGGGTATCCGGACGGCCGAACTATATCCTTTGACCGGACTATTGGACTATGAAGATACAAGATTGAAGACTTCGTCCCATGTCCGGATGGGACTCTACTTGGCGTGGAAGGCAAGCTAGGCAATACGGATATGTATATCTCCACCTTTGTGATCGACCTTGTGTAACCCTAGCCCCCTCCGGTGTCTATATAAACCGGAGGGTTTTAGTCCGTAGGACAACATACAATCATACCATAGGCTAGCTTCTAGGGTTTAGCCTCTCTGATCTCGTGGTAGATCAACTCTTGTAATACTCATATCATCAAGAACAATCAAGCAGGACGTAGGGTATTACCTCCATCAAGAGGGCCCGAACCTGGGTAAACATCGTGTCCCCTGCCTCCTGTTACCATCCGCCTTAGATGCACAGTTCGGGACCCCCTACCCGAGATCCGCTGGTTTTGACACCGACATTGGTGCTTTCATTGAGAGTTCCACTGTGTCGTCATCATAAGGCTTGATGGCTCCTTCGATCATCGCTAGCGATGCGGTCCAGGGTGAGGCTTTCCTCCCCGGACAGATCTTCGTATTCGGCGGCTTTGCACTGCAGGCCAATTCGCTTGGCCATCTGGAGTAGATCGAAAGCTACGCCCCTGGCCATCAGGTCAGATTTGGAAACTTGAACTACACGGCCGACATCCGCGGAGACTTGATCTTCGACGGATTCGAGCCCATGCCGGACGCGCCGCACAATCGCGACGAGCAAGACGTAACTCGGCCGTCGGACAGTGTTCGGGAGATCACATCCGCAGCTACTCCGACCCTTAATCGAAGCAAATCGCGCCATCCGAGAGCGGAGGGATAGATCCCGCCATGGAGGCCACACTCTCAGTGGCGTTAGAGCCGGATACTGAATTCACCCCTTACGAGAGCCGTGTCGCCAAACCACCGGATTCATCTCCGGCCACGGACTCCGAGCCACTCATATCCGTGCCCGTCGAATCCGACTGGGCGCTGATCATGGAGTTCACCTTCGCGGATATCTTCCAGCACTCACCTTTCGGAGATGTGCTAAATTCATTAAGGTCGCTCTCCCTGTCAGGAGAACCTTGGCGGAACTATGTCCGGCTAGAATGGGATGCAGACGACGAAGAAATTCACTGCCCACCCACCACACACTTAGTAGCCACTGTCGACGACTTAACCTACATGCTTGACTTCGGCTTCGAAGACTTCGACGGTATGGACGACGAAGCCGGAGACGAACAGGATCCACCGCCCTCGGGGCACTGGACCGCCACCTCATCATATGATATATACATGGTGGACACCCCCAAAGAAGCCAATGGCGACGAGACAGCGGAGGATGACCCCTCCAAGAAGCAACCCAAGCGCCCACGTTAGCGGCGCCGCTCTAAGTCCCGCCATAGCAAGAGCAGTGATACTGGCACAGGAGATAATAACACTCTGGATAGCGCCGAAGACAACAACAATCCCCTCCAGCATGGTGTAGAGCTAGAGGACGAACAAGCTAGCCCTCTAGAGCAGGCAGCAGATGGAGAACCGGAGGAGGACAATTACATGCCTCTCTCCGAAGATGAGGTGAGCCTCGGCGACGACGAGTTTATCGTGCCTGAGGACCCCGTCGAGCAAGAGCGCTTCAAGCGCCGGCTTATGGCCACGGCAAATAGCCTAAAGAAGAAACAACAACAGCTTCAAGCTGATCAATACTTGCTAGCAGACAGGTGGACCGAAGTCCTTGCGGCCAAGGAGCATGAACTCGAGCGCCCGTCCAAGAGTTACCCAAAACACAGGTTGCTACCTCACCTCGAGGAGGAAGCATTGAAACCTCATTCACCAGTGTACGATGCCGCTGACCGGCCACTACGCGGCCGAGCCAGGGAGGCGTTTCAGCCTAAAGATCAGACCACACCCCGTCGCCACTCAGTCAAAAATACTAAGGCCCGGGGCAACACAGAGGACCTGTGAGACATCTTGGACAGTAAGGCAAAAATCGCAAGGTCAATATACGGGACATGGGCACGTGCGCCCACACGGGACGATGATCGTCGCGTCGGATACACCAAGAGTAAATCCGGCCGGGCCGAATATAATAGACAAGACTCGTACGAACTACGTCGGGATATAGCCCGGCACAGAGGTGCCGCACAAGCCCTATGCTTCACTGATGAAGTTATGAATCATGAATTCCCGGAGGGTTTCAAACCCGTAAATATCGAATCATACGATGGCACAACAGATCCCGCTGTATGGATTGAGGATTTCCTCCTTCACATCCACATGGCTCGCGGTGATGATCTACATGCCATTAAGTACCTCCCACTAAAACTCAAAGGACCAGCTCGACATTGGCTGAATAGCTTGCCAGCGATTCCGTTGGCAGTTGGGAGGATTTGGAAGATGCATTTCTTGAAAACTTCCAGGGTACTTATGTGCGGCCACCGGATGCTGATGACTTGAGCCATATAACTCAGCAGCCATGGGAATCGGCCAGGCAATTCTGGACATGGTTCCTAACTAAGAAAAACCAAATTGTCGACTGTCCGGATGCAGAGGCCTTAGCGGCATTCAAGCATAACATCCGTGATGAGTGGCTCGCCTGGCACCTCGGCCAGGAGAAGCCGAAGTCTATGGCAGCCCTCACGACACTCATGACCCGCTTTTGCGCGGGCGAGGATAGCTGGCGGGCTCGCAGCAACAACACATCAAGGAACCCGGGCACTTTGGATACCAAAGATGCCAATGGCAGACCACGCCGTAACAGACAAAAGCGCCGCAACAACGGCGATAACCCCGATGATACGACAGTCAATGCCGGATTCAGAGGCTCTAAATCCGGTCAGCGGAAAAATCCATTCAAAAGAAGTACTCCGGGCCCGTCCAGTTTGGATCGCATACTCGATCGCTCGTGTCAAATACACGGCACCCCTGATAAGCCAGCCAATCACACTAACAGAGAATGCTGGGTGTTCAAGCAGGCCGGCAAGTTAAATGCCGAAAACAAGGACAGGGGGCTGCATAGTGATGACGAGGAGGAGCCCCGGCCGCCGAACACGGGAGGACAGAAGAGGTTCCCCCCACAAGTCAAGACGGTGAACATGATATACGCAACCCACATTCCCAAGAGGGAGCGGAAGCGTGCACTAAGGGACGTCTATGCGATGGAGCCCGTCGCCCCAAAGTTCAATCCATGGTCTGCTGATCCGATCACCTTCGATCGCAGGGACCACCCCACTAGCATCCGTCATGGCGGATCCGCCGCACTGGTCCTAGACCCCATCATTGATGGATTTCACCTCACTCGAGTCCTTATGGACAGCGGCAGCGGCCTGAACCTGCTTTATCAGGATACAGTGCAAAAAATGGGTATCGATCCCTCGAGGATCAAACCAGCAAAATCACCTTTAAAGGCGTCATCCCAGGTGTAGAGGCCCATTGCACAGGCTCAATCACACTGGAAGTGGTCTTCGGATCACCGGATAACTTCCGAAGCGAAGAGTTAATCTTCGACATCGTCCCGTTTCGCAGTGGCTATCATGCACTGCTCGGACGGACATCATTTGCAAAATTCAATGCAGTGCTGCATTATGCATACCTCAAGCTCAAGATGCCAGGACCTCACGGGGTTATAACAGTAAATGGAAACACAGAACGCTCGCTCCATACGGAAGAGCACACTGCGGCCCTTGCAGCAGAGGCACAAAGCAGCCTGTTCAGGCAGACCACTCATTCGGCGTCACAGCCCCCGGACACCTTCAAGTGAGTCCGGAACAAGCTGCAATAGTATCGCCCAGCATGATTAGAGCACGCCTAGCAATCCGGCCCCCGTCCCAGTCCCAGCGTAGCGATGAAATCCGTGCCGTGCGTACATAATTACGCATTGAAAATACCATGGACATAGGCGGGGGCGCAATCAGGACACGCCCCCGCATTGTGGCTCAACCACACTAGGGGCTATATACCTTTGACATTCCTTTTCTCTTTCATGGCCTGACTCTTTGGAAGCCCTTTCCGGCAGTTCGATTGCCGGACACATTCCAGAAGCAACAACCAAGGCGGCAAGAAGCTAAGATGAACACAGGAACCGCCAGGTGGTCTCTAGTAATACTTGATATACCCGTTTTTCACTATTTATGCGTAGCTTGCCCTGTGATAGGACATTTCGAATTGTCCTACCTTATGCTTATTGCACTACTTGTACCAGTACGCTTCGACGTATTATTCAAATAACAATGCATATCATTAATCTATCATTGCATTATTTAAGTTTTTCTCTTTCTCTTACATGTCCATTTACGACAATCTGCACCCGCACGTTCGGGTACGGTCAGTATGCCAGGGGCTCTCGTTTGCCCCATAGTACGGCGCAAGAAGTCCGAACACTTTCGACAGTGCGGCACCCCAAACTTATAGCATTATATGCATCAGCTCCGAATCATGTCTTTGGTCAAATGTTGGGTTGCCCGGCTCCCATGCTTTGGTACCTTACGTTCCGCTATATCGGCTAAGGTAGCGGTGGGAGAACTACTGCGATTGTGTCCCAGTTCTTCCGGATGAGCACCTCAGTAGAGAAAGCCAAAAACTGACTGTCATGATAAGGCGAGAGACTGGTCGCTGTTTGAGAGGTCTCAAGTCCTTAAATACTTTTTTTTCCGCTTCGGGCAAGGAGTCGGCCTTGTCTGGCTTAGGCGTGTATAGCGCCCCAAATTCGGCCCTCCGAATACCAGGGGTTCACCAAAAATTTAAAATCATAGACTTCTATGGCTAAGTGAGAGTGATAAAGCATTATTGTCCGATTTCCTGGTTCGTTGCGCTGAACACCTCCCTTGAAGGACCCAAAATTGGGGTAAAGAGTGTTCAGATTTACCCTGAACACCCTAGTACTAGTTACATGGGGGTAGAAGCCGACGACTGGCCAACTCTCAGATTTTATAAACAGTCGCACAGAAGGTAATATTTTAAATTAAGAAAGGGTCGCATGGCGCAAAAGAACTCGTTCCATATTACAGGATCACATGGGCATGTTCATTCAAAAATTACATCCTTGGCACACTCATCTGCCACTAAGCGGGAACCCTTCAGGACGCTCTCATAGTAATTCTCAGGGCAGCAATGCTCCTTGCCCTCCGGCGGCCCCTCCTTCACCAGCTTCACGGCGTCCAGCTTCGCCCAGTGCACCTTCGCCCAGGCAAAAGCCATGCGTGCACCTTCAATGCAAACGGACCGCTTGATGACTTCAAGCCGTGTGCAGGCTTCCACAAGGCACCTCACCAGACCGAAGTAGCTGTCGGACAGGGGCTCGCCAGACCACATCCGGACTATAAGGCCCCTCATGGCCTGCTCGGCCGCCTTGTGAAGTTCGACCAACTACTTCAGCTGGTCGCTCAAGGACACGGGGTGTTCGGTCCCAGTATACTGAGACCAGAACAACTTCTCCGTTGAGCTCCCCTCCTCAGCTCGGTAAAACTCCGCGGCGTCCAGTACACTGCGGGGAAGATCTGCAAATGCTCCTGGAGAGCTCCAAACTCGGGTAAGAAAAAGGAAAGTCTCCTTCACGTGCTTGCTTTGCATAAAGAATGGCTTACCCTCTGCTATCTTCCTCACCGCGTCAATCTCCTGGAGGGCCTTGTGGGCTTCGGCCTTGGCACTCCGGACGCTTCCAAGCGCCTGCGCGAGCTCGGACTCTCGTGTCTTAGAGTCAAGCTCCAAGGACTCGTGCTTTTTGGCAAGAGCCTCGAGCTCTTGCTGCACCTCGCCTACCCGGGCTTCTTGCTTCTCCCGTTCCATGCGTTCTTTGGCCGCTTTGTCTTCGACCTCGGACAACGCCTTCCTCAGGGTCTCCACCTCGGTCGTGGCCCCTGACAAATTCATGATGATCCTATTACTTTACACCCGAACTTCTTTTTAACTATATAGACAGGGGTATATCTTACCTTTGCTCTCTTCAAGCTGCCTCTTGGTAAGGCCTAGCTCGTCCTCGGACCGCTTCAGGTCCTGCTTCAGTGCAGAGACCTCCGCAGTACATGCGGCAGCGGCCAACAGTGAAGCCTGCACATACACATAGACATACTCTAATTAGACTCCCAAGTTATCATTTGATACTCTATTCAGCTTTTCTTCACGAACGCCGAACAGAGCATCAGGGGCTACTATCTATGCGGTAATATTTTCTTATATTTTGAATGCTTACCTCAAAGCCTGTTAGGAGGCTGGCGCAAGCTTCGGTCAGTCCATTTTTGGCAGACTGAACCTTCTCGACCACCGCACTCATGATAGTGCGGTGCTCTTCTGCGATGGAAGCACTGCGAAGCGCTTCTAGCAGGGTGTCCGGTGCCTCTGGTTGGACAGAGGACAACGACACGAATGGTTGGCCCCCTTAATGAGGGACCGCCTGCCGGAATCCGGAACCATCGAAGGTTCCAACGCAGTGTCCGGCTGGGGCCCGAACTCAAAGCCTATAGGAGCCTTGCTCCCTTGGTACCCAAGGTCCGGGAGGTCGCCATGAGGCGCCCCCAGGATCACCTCCCCTTGGCTCGGTGCCTTTTGAGACACCACCTCGGCATTGTCTGAAGGGCGAGGGGTGGAAGCCGTCGGAGGAGAACCGTTGTTCATATCCGATGAGTCCAAAGAGCCGCTCGACGGGGGTACGTCGAGATGAGCTCAGTACGGACTGCATAATCATGTTCGGCATGAGGAAAGGCAGTACAATAAAACATACCATGAAGTACTATGGTGTCCGGACACTTATGACTTCGCCAGGGGCTTGTCCTTAGGTAGCCACTCATCGCCGCTGTCGGCGGCCATCGTCGCACAGTCCGGAGGGAGGGTCTTTCCCTTCTTGGACCCTTCGGCCTCCCCAGATGGGTCGGCCTTCCTTTTCTTGTCTCCCCCGGCTGGGGGGGAGAGCTTTTCTCCTCCTCCTCGTTTCCGTGGGATGAGTGTGTGTCGGAGTCATCGGACGATGAGCCCGATGTAACCTTGCACCGGAGACCCTTTCGGGTCCCTGTGGCCTTCTTCTTGGCCTTCTTTTTCGGCACCTCGTAAGGTGCCGGAGTCAGCATCTTCGTTAGAAGAGCGTCTGCAGGATCTTCAGGCAGGGGGGCTGGGAAATCAAGCTGCTCCGCTGTCTCCATCCAGTCCTGTTGATGACATGAAAGCTCAGATCCAGCACATAACTAAACCAGGGCAAATAAATACCCTGAGAGATATAAAAGCCTACCGGATGGGCGCGGCGCTTTGCGCTGAGTCCACGGTCCTCGGCGAGGGAGGGAGGCATCTCGACACCCTTGAACAGCACCCTCCAGACGTCCTCGTGTGTCGTGTCATAGAGCTCTCGCAGCGTCTGGTGCTTGGCCGAGTCGAACTCCCACAAAACAAATACCTGTCGCTGGCATGGAAGGATCTGGCGGAAGAGCATAACCTGGACCACGTTGACAAGCTTGATTTTCTTGTTCGTCATGTTCTGGATGCAGGTCTGGAGTCCGGTCAGCTCTACCGCGGAACCCCAAGACAGGCCCTTCTTTTTCCAGGAGGTGAGCCGCGTGGGGATTCTAGATCGAAATTTGGGGGCCGCCACCCAGTTGGAGTCACGCGGCTCAGTGATGTGGAACCAACCGGATTGCTTATGGTATCCACGTAGGTGCCCTCGAGCCAGGTGACATTAGGCATCTTGCCCACCAAGGTGCCTCCGCAATCTGCTTGCTGGCCACCCACCACCTTCAGTTTGACATTGAAGGTTTTCAGCCATAGGCCGATATGTTGAGGATGAAATAGGGGGCCAGATCATGAAAATCCAGCCCGTAGTAGAACATGAGCCCGCGGACAAACGGGTGGAGAGGAAATCCCAGTCCACGGACGAAATGGGTAAGAAAAACTACCCTCTCATGGGGTTCGGGCGTGGGGACGATCTGCCCCGCATTTGGCAACCGGTGCGCGATATCCGCGGCCAAGTATCCGGCTTCCCGTAACTTTTTGATGTTCTCCTCCGTGACGGAGGAGACCATTGCTACCTCTTGAGCACTGCGTTGTATTTCCTCGAAGAGGAAGGGATGATACAGCAAAGTAGCGTAAGTATTTCCCTCAGTTTTTGAGAACCAAGGTATCAATCCAGTAGGAGGCTACGCTCGAGTCCCTCGTACCTACACAAGAACAATAGCTCAACGCAACCAACGCGCTTAGGGGTTGTCAATCCCTTCACGGTCACTTAGGAAAGTGAGATCTGATAGAGATGATAAACAATATTTTTTTGGTATTTTTGGTATAGAGATGCAAAGTAAATAAAGTAAAAGCAAAGTAAAAGCAAAGCAATAGTAAAGTGATGGAGATTGATATGATGAGAAAGAGACCCGGGGGGCATAGGTTTCACTAGTGGCTTCTCTCAAGAGCATAAGTATTCTATGGTGGGTGAACAAATTACTGTTGAGCAATTGGCAGAATTGAGCATAGTTATGAGAATATCTAGGTATGATCATGTATATAGGCATCATGTCCGAGACAAGTAGACCGAAACGATTCTGCATCTACTACTATTACTCCACTCATCGACCGCTATCCAGCATGCATCTAGAGTATTAAGTTAAAAATAGAGTAACGCCTTAAGCAAGATGACATGATGTAGAGGGATAGTTTCATGCAATATGATAAAAACCCCATCTTGTTATCCTCGATGGCAACAATACAATACATGCCTTGCTGCCCCTTCTGTCACAGGGAAAGGACACCGGAAGATTGAACCCAAAGCTAAGCACTTCTCCCATGGCAAGAACAACCAATCTAGTTGGCCAAACCAAACTGATAATTCGAAGAGACTTGCAAAGATAACCAATCATACATAAAAGAATTCAGAGAAGATTCAAATATTATTCATAGATAGACTTGATTGTAAACCCACAATTCATCGGTCTCAACAAACACACCACAAAAGGAACATTACATCGAATAGATCTCCACGAGAGAGGGGGAGAACATTGTATTGAGATCCAAAAAGAGAGAAGAAGCCATCTAGCTATGGACTCGTAGGTCTGAAGTAAACTACTCACACTTCATCGGAGGGGCTTGGATGATGATGTAGAAACCCTCCGTGATCGATGCCTCCTCCGGCGGAGCTCCGGAACAGGCCCCAAGATGGCATCTCATGGATACAGAAAGTTGCGGCGGTGGAATTAGGTTTTTGGCTCCATCCCCAATCGTTTGGGGTACATGGATATATATAGGAGGAAGAAGTACGTCGGTGGAGCTTCGAGGGGCCACGAGGCACGGGGGCGCGCCCTAGGGGGGGGCCTACCCTCGTGAGCACCTCGTGGCTTTCTTGACGGAGGGTCCAAGTCTCCTAGATCTTATCTGATGAGAAAATCATGTTTCCGAAGGTTTCATTCCGTTTGGACTCCGTTTGATATTCCTTTTCTTCGAATACCTAAAACAGGCAAAAAACAGCAATTCTGGGTTGGGCCTCCGGTTAATAGGTTAGTCCCAAAAATAATATAAAAGTGGAAAATAAGGCCCAATAATGTCTAAAACAGTAGATAATATAGCATGGAGAAATCAAAAATTATAGATATGTTGGAGACGTATCAAGCATCCCCAAGCTTAATTCCTGCTCGTCCTCGAGTAGGTAAATGATAAAAACAGAATTTTTGATGCGGAGTGCTACTTGGCATAATTTCAATGTAAATCTTTTTAATTGTGGTATGAATATTCAGATTTGAAAGATTCAAGACAAAATTTCATATTGATATAAAAATAATAATACTTCAAGCATACTAACAAAGCAATTATGTCTTCTCAAAATATCATGGCCAAAGAAAGCTATCCCTACAAAATCATATAGTCTGGCTATGCTCTATCTTCACCACACAAAGTATTTAAATCATGCACAACCCCGATTGCAAGCCAAGCAATTGTTTCATACTTTTGACATTTTCAAAACCTTTTCTATCTTCATGCAATACATGAGCGTGAGCCATGGATATAGCACTATAGGTGGAATAGAATGGTGGTTGTGGAGAAGACAAAAGGGAGAAGATAGTCTCACATCAACTAGGCGTATCAACGGGCTGTGGAGATGCCCATCAATAGATATCAATGTGAGTGAGTAGGGATTGCCATGCAACGGATGCACCAGAGCTATAAGTATATGAAAGCTCAAAAGAAACCAAGTGGGTGTACATCCAACTCGCTTGCTCATGAAGACCTAGGGCATTTTGAGGAAGCCCATCATTGGAATATACAAGCCAAGTTCTATAATGAAAAATTCCCACTAGTATATGAAAGTGACATAATGAGATATTCTCTATCATGAAGATCATGGTGCTACTTTGAAGCACAAGTGTGGTAAAAGGATAGTAACATTGTGCCTTCTCTCTTTTTCTCTTATTTTTTTCTTTTTATTTGGGCCTTTCTCCTTTTTTATGGCCTCTTTTTTTTTTCCGGAGTCTCATCCCGACTTGTGGGGGAATCATAGTCTCCATCATCCTTTCCCCACTGGAACAATGCTCTAATAATGATGATCATCACACTTTTATTTACTTACAACTCATGAATTACAACTCGATTCTTAGAACAAAATATGACTCTATATGAATGCCTCCGGCGGTGTACCGGGATGTGCAATGAATCAAGAGTGACATGTATGAAAGAATTATGAACGTGGCTTTGCCACAAATACGATGTCAACTACATGATCATGCTAGCAATATGACAATGATGGAGCGTGTCATAATGAACGGAACGGTGGAAAGTTGCATGGCAATATATCTCAGAATAGCTATGGAAATGACATGATAGGTAGGTATGGTCGCTGTTTTGAGGAAGGTATTTGGTGGGTGTATGATACTGGCGAAAAGCGTGCGGTATTAGAGAGGCTAGCAATGGTGGAAGGAAGGAAAGTGCGTATAATCCATGGACTCAACATTAGTCATAAAGAACTCATATACTTATTGCAAAAATCTAGAAGTTATCAAAGCAAAGTATTACGCGCATGCTCCTAGGGCGATAGATTGGTAGGAAAACACCATCGCTCGTCCCCGACCGCCACTCATAAGGAAGACAGTCAATAAATAAATCATGCTCCGACTTCATCACATAACGGTTCACCATACGTGCATGCTATGGGAATAACAAACTTTAACACAAGAATTTCTCAAATTCACAACTACTCAACTAGCATGACTCTAATATCACCATCCTCATATCTCAAAACAATTATCAAGCATCAATTTCTTCTTAGTATTCAACACACTCATACGAAAGTTTTATTATTATTCTTGCATACCAAGCATATTAGGATTTAAAGCAAATTACCATGCTATTAAGACTCTCAAAATAATCTAAGTGAATCATGAGAGATCAATAGTTTCTATAAAACAAATCCACCACCGTGCTCTAAAAGATATAAGTGAAGCACTAGAGCAAAACTATAAAGCTCAAAAGATATAAGTGAAGTACATAGAGTATTCTATCAAATTCCAAATCATGTATGGCTCTCTCAAAAGGTGTGTACAGCAAGGATGATTGTGTTAAACTAATAAGCAAAGACTCAAATCATAAAAGACGCTCCAAGCAAAACACATATCATGTGGTGAATAAAAATATAGCCCCAAGTGAAGTTACCGATATAAGTAGACGAATGAGGGGATGCCTTCCGGGGCATCCCCAAGCTTTGGCTTTTAGGTGCCTTAGATTATCTTGGGGGTGCCATGGGCATCCCCAAGCTTAGGCTCTTTCCACTCCTTGTTCCATAATCCATCAAATCTTTACCCAAAACTTGAAAACTTCAGAACACAAAACTTAAGGTAGAAAACTCGTGAGCTCCGTTACGAAAGAAAACAAAAGAACACTTCAAGGTAATGTAATGAACTCATTCTTTATTTATATTGGTGTTAAACCTACTGTATTCCAACTTCTCTATGGATTATAAACTATTTTACTAGCCATAGATTCATCAAAATAAGCAAACAACACACGAAAAACAGAATCTGTCAAAAAAGAACAGTCTGTAGTAATCTGTAGCTAGCGCAAGATATGGAACCCCAAAAATTCTAAAATAAATTGCTGGACGTGAGTAATTTATATATTAATCATCTTAAAAAATAATTAAATAAATATCACTTTCCAAATAAAAATGACAGCAGTTCTCGTGAGCGCTAAAGTTTCTGTTTTATACAGCAAGTTCAACAAGACTTTCCCATTCTTCCCAACGGTTCTACTTGGCACAAACACTAATTAAACACAAAAAACACAACCAAAACAGAGTCTAGATAATTTATTTATTACTAAACGGGAGCAAAAAGCAAGGAATAAAAATAAAATTGGGTTGCCTCCCAACAAGCGCTATCGTTTAACGCCCCTAGCTAGGCATAACAAGCAAGAATAGATCTAGGTATTGCCATCTTTGGTAGGCAATCCATAAGTGGCTCTCATGATAGATTCATATGGTAATTTTATTTTCTTTCTAGGTAAGTGTTCCATGCCCTTTTTAGTGGAAATTGAAATCTAATATTCCCTTCCTTCATATCAATAATTGCACCAACCGTTCTAAGGAAAGGTCTACCAAGAATAATAGGGCAAGAAGGATTGCAATCTATATCAAGAACGATAAAATCTATGAGAACATAATTCCTATTAGCAACAATAAGAACATCATTAATTCTTCCCATAGGTTTCTTAATAGTGGAATCCGCAAGATGCAAGTTTAGAGAGCAATCATCAAAATCACGGAAATCTAGTAAATCACACAAAGTTTTGGGAATAGTAGAGACACTAGCACCCAAATCACACAAAGCATAAAAATAATAATTTTTAATTTTAATTTTAATAGTTGGTTCCCACTCATCATAAAGTTTTCTAGGGATAGAAACTTCCAATTCAAGTTTTTCTTCATAAGATTGCATCAAGGCACCAACGATATGTTTAGTAAATGCTTTATTTTGACTATAAGCGTGAGGAGATTTTAGCACGGATTGCAACAAGGAAATACAATCAATCAAAGAGTAATTTTCATAGTTAAATTCCTTGAAATCCATAATAGTGGGTTTAGCAACATCTAGGGTTTTAATTTCTTCAATCCCACTTTTATCAAATTTAGCATCAAGATCAACAAATTCCGAATTCTTAGAACACCTTCTAGGTAAAGGTGAATCATATTCAGTCCCACCATTATCAAGATTCATATTGCAAAACAAAGATTTAATAGGGGACACATCAATAACTTTTAGATCTTCATCATTATTTTCATAGGAATTAGAAGAACACGCTTTTATAAAGGCATCTTTCTTAGCACGCATCCTAGCGGTTCTTTCTTTGCACTCGTCAATGGAAATTCTCATGGCTTTGAGAGACTCATTGATATCATGCTTAGGTGGAATAGATCTAAGTTTCAAAGAATCAACATCAAGAGCAATTCTATCAACGTTCCTAGCCAAATCATCAATCTTAAGTAATTTTTCTTCGATCATAGCATTAAAATTCTTTTGCGAAGAAATAAATTCTTTAATATTAGATTCAAAATCAGAGGGAATCTTATTATAATTTCCATAAGAATTGTTGTAGGAATTACCATAATTATTAGAGGGATTACTAGGGTAAGGCCTAGGATTGAAATTTCCTCTATATGCGTTGTTACCAAAATTGTTCCTACCAAAAAAATTCACATCCATAGATTCATTATTATTCTCAATCAAAGTAGACAAGGGCACATCATTAGGATCAGAAGAAACACTCTTATTAGAAAATAATTTCATAAGTTCATCCATCTTTCCACTCAAAACATTAATTTCTTCTATCGCATGCACCTTTTTAGTAGATCTTTCAGTATGTCATTGAGAATAATTAACCATAATATTATCTAGGAGTTTAGTACCTTCTCCTAAAGTGATTTCAGTAAAAGTGCCTCCCGCAGCCGAATCTAAAAGATTTCTAGAAGCAAAATTCAATCCGGCATAAAATTTTTGTATAATCATCCACAAATTCAGACCATGAGTAGGGCAATTACGTGTCATTAATTTCATTATCTCCCAAGCTTGTGCAACATGTTCATGATCAAGTTGTTTAAAATTCATAATATCGTTTCTAAGAGAGATGATCTTAGCGGGAGGAAAATACTTAGAGATAAAAGCATCTTTGCACTTGTTCCATGAATCAATACTATTTTTAGGCAAAGATGAAAACCAAGCTTTAGCACGATCTCTAAGCGAAAAAGGAAATAGCTTCAATTTAACAATATCATTATCGACATCTTTTTTCTTTTGCATGTCACACAAATCAACGAAGCTATTAAGATGTGTAGCGGCATCTTCACTAGGAAGGCCGGAGAACGGATCTTTCATGACAAGATTCAACAAAGCAGTATTAATTTTACAAGATTCAGCATTGGTAAGAGGAGCAATTGGAGTGCTAAGGAAATCATTATTGTTGGTATTGGTGAAGTCACACAATTTAGTATTATCTTGAGCCATCGCGACAAACAAGCAATCCAACACAAGAGCAAACAAGAGCAAACGGGCAAAAGAGGCAAATAGAGAGGGAGGATAGAGAGAGAGGGCGAATAAAACGGCAAGGGTGAAGTGGGGGAGAGGAAAACGAGAGGCAAATGGCAAATAATGTAATGCGGGAGATAGGGATTGTGATGGATACTTGGTATGTTGACTTTTGCGCAGACTCCCCGGCAACGGCGCCAGAAATTCTTCTTGCTACCTCTTGAGCACTGCGTTGGATTTCCTCGAAGAGGAAGGGATGATGCAACAAAGTAGCTTAAGTATTTCCCTCAGTTTTTGAGAACCAAGGTATCAATCCAGTAGGAGGCTACGCTCGAGTCCCTCGTACCTACACAAAACTAATAGCTCAACGCAACCAACGCGCTTAGGGGTTGTCAATCCCTTCACGGTCACTTACGAAAGTGAGATCTGATAGAGATGATAAATAATATTTTTTTGGTATTTTTGGTATAGAGATGAAAAGTAAGTAAAGTAAAAGCAAAGTAAAAGCAAAGCAATAGTAAAGTGATGGAGATTGATATGATGAGAAAGAGACCTGTGGGCCATAGGTTCACTAGTGGCTTCTCTCAAGAGCATAAGTATTCTACGGTGGGTGAACAAATTACTGTTGAGCAATTGACAGAATTGAGCATAGTTATGAGAATATCTAGGTATGATCTGGTATATAGGCATCACGTCCGAGACAAGTAAACTGAAACATTTCTGCATCTACTACTATTACTCCACTCATCGAGCACTATCCAGCATGCATCTAGAGTATTAAGTTAAAAATAGAGTAACACCTTAAGCAAGATGACATGATATAGAGGGATAGTTTCATGCAATATGATAAAACCCCATGAGGGAGTCCTGGATTAGGGGGTGTTCGGGTAGCCGGACTATACCTTCAGCCGGACACCAGGACTATGAAGATACAAGATTGAAGACTTCGTCCCGTGTCCGGATGGGACTTTCCTTGGCGTGGA